>NC_056726.1:1198126431-1198263931 GCF_019279795.1 Protopterus annectens
TCAGCGATGCATGTATGACCAATATGATACTATTACACTGACAACCGTTAAACCTTACCATGGCTATGGGGAGTGTACACACCCTTATTGATATGACGCCCTCTTCCTTGATATGCCATGGGACCACATCACTGCATATGTTAACATTACATGAGCCTGATATGTGACATATGTCCTGTACATTCAAATGCAGTATCTAACAAATGTGTTAGGTGTGCGGATGCTGACCATGATGTATACACTCCGTGGGTGCATATGTGTGCACACCCTTATCATGACGGTTTGTTGCACCTACTGTTATGTGTACTACAGCAGTCACTATTCCTGGCACGGGTATACTAGCATGGACCATCTGCATTTGCCAGTATATGGTAGGTCTGCCCTACACATGTCCCCCAACTCTGTATGATTGCAAGGTCAACTCATGTGCACATCCCTTGGAGTTCACACACTGCCATCACTATTGCTGTGGAGTCAGGGTTATGTCTGCCACAGTTCATGTACCTGACTGTGTGCAGATACAGCCATTCATGGCATCCTTAGGATCCCTGCTGCAGTGCACTGGTGTGTCATGATGACAACCTCTCCCCACCTTCAGCCTTTTTGCAGATGCTTGACAACTATGGCCTACACATGTGAGTCAGTTTACAGTGTCCCAAACACTGAACACCACATGTAACAGCCTAGTCCCAGCTAATGAATGGCAAACATACAGGTGTACACTGGCACCAGCACAGTACAGATGGGGATGGTGGGCCTGAGGCGGGGTGAGGCGTTGGTTATGCAGCACACATATCTTACATGATACAGGGCCAGATTCATGAAGGCTTGCACGGAGTCTAAGAGTAGAGTAAGACTCCAGCAAGCCAACGTGTCTGCCGAGTGATCCAGAAACAGCCTGCAGGGGCGTGCAACTGAGCTCTCCAAACTAGTCTTACATGGACAGGGCTGGGATATGCAAATTACCTCAATTGCAGGTGAAAGCCATGCAAATGAGGTAAAATTGCGATCCAGGAAACCCAAACCTGTCCTAGTAGGAGTAGTGTTATTTGCAGAAATGTACTCAGTTGATAACTGAGTATGGTTCTGCAAATAGCAAAACGGAGCCGTGTCAGCTGGAAAAAAAGCATGCATTCACAGGAAGAAGCATGCCAATGGCCAAAAATATGGCCATTGGCAATGGGAAGTGATGCAAATTAAAAATAAAATAAACTTTTTTTTTTAATCTCGATTTCCGGGATTTAACCATAGCGCAGCACCGCGCAAACGCGCTGCACCCTAAAAAGCAGAAAATTAATAATTAAGATCCACAAATGTGGATTTCATAGCTAAATTGAATTTACAATGCAAGAGAATGGCAGGCTGAAGACAACATGGCCACCGAGTAGAGGTTGCTAAGGGGGGAAGCTCAGTCTAAGAGATGTAACTAAGCATTAGTAGGCAATCCTATGCAAATGAGAGTTATGATAGTGAATCGCAAGTTTACATAGCAAATGAGCACAGTCAATGGAGTGTAGGAGTAGGATAAGGGGAGTAACAGAGTAGAATATAGGTGACATCACGAGGGGGGTATGTATGAAAGGAGTGCAGCTCATTGGAGCAGAGTGACATGAGTCAGCTTACATTTACATAATAGTGAAAGAGGTGTGTCAACAGGTAGGCCAGGTAAAGTCAAGAAATCGAAGGTGTATGCTGTGGATAACACCAAAGTTTCTTGCTGAGCATGCATGCGCGCGTGTGCGCGCCAGTAAACCCGAGTAAGACAGTGTGCGCGTGTGTCAGCATGTGTGCGCGCGTGTAGGCTTGAGTAAGCATATGTAAGGCTGTGTAAACAGTTGTAAGCATGTTTGTGCTGTTGTGCACGCGCTTTAACAAGAATAAGCAAGATTTAGTCCGTGTAAGCATGTGTGCGCACGTGTGAGCTGGTGTGCACGTGTTTGCGCTTGTTTGCGCGGCGCTGCCCCTTGAGGAAACAGAAAGGGAAAAGGAAGCACAACAAATAGTAGGAAGTTAACCAGGGAATACTAGCAGAGCTAGCAGGTGAAAACAATCAGAATCAGGCAATTACACAGGCAGTACACTAGCCCAGCCCAGCACTAAAAACTCAGCAGAAACCATTCCAGTATGTTTTTCTCAGACACACTGCAACACTGCAGTAAGCTAATAGAAGTGAAAACTGAAAAAGCTTTACTGAGACAAAGAAATGTTAGGGGCTGCCATTGCTGTCATAAGGTGACATATGCAACATGCTGAGGGTGGTGACAATGCAAATGCTGCTGAGCAACTGACAGTGAGGAGATGGAGAAGAGTGTACAGGCCTAGGGTAACCTACCAGGGGCTAAATGAGCTGGAGATTGTGGAGTGCTATAGAGTGGACAGAGACCTCATGCAGCAAATTGTTGAGCTATGCAGGCCACGCCTCACACACAGAATCAACAGAGGGGAATCCATCCTAGTGGAAACCAAGGTATGTGTTTGCCTAAGATTATTAGCAACAGGTACCTTCCAGAGACCAACTGGTGATATGACGGGGATTTCACAGGCATCAGCATCTAGGGTACTGCACCAGTTCCTGAATGCCATGGCAGCACATGTCGGTGATCATGTATATTTCCCCAATTCCCATGAGGTATTGGCCAGCAATATGCATCTCTTCCAGCAAATAGCAGAATACCCTGAGGTAATGGGTGCAATAGACTACGTACGTTTGCATCAAAGCACCAGCTGGTGAGCGGGGTAGGGTCTACTATAACCGCAAGGGTTACCCCTCCATCAACTGCCAGGTTGTGTGTGATGCCCAGGGCATAATAATGAATGTGTGTGCTGGTTGCCCTGGAAGCTACCATGACTCCCATATCTGGCATCTGACACAGCTGTATCAGACATTTGCCAATGGGGACATCCCTCATGGTCACCTAGTGGGGGATGCTGGATATGCACTCGAGCCGTGGCTGATGACATCCATCAGAAATGCACACACACCTGAACAGGAATGCCATAATGAGGCACATGCACAAACATGAAATGTAATCGAGCGTGTGTTTGGGCTGCTCAAGTCACGGTTCCGGTGCCTGGACACATTTGGTGAAGCCTTGCAGTACTCACCAACTACATGTACCCAAATAGTCATGGTATGTGCTATGCGACACAATATGATCCCGCGAAAATAGCTGCAGCAGGAGCAGCATAGGGCCGGGCACAACAGCCCCCCACCATTGCCAAGGCCAACACAGGCAGAGCGTGACTCAGAGGAGGCAAAACCTGAGCCTGCCCCAGTAGGCAGAAGGAGGCGTGCCCAGTATGCTTTGGCCTTGGCAAAGAGGCAATGCATAGCATATACACTGGCTCAGTAGGAACCCTGGAAATGATACCTCTCTCCGACTCACACATATAGTAAAAGCGATGCTTAACTTGACACTACCTGTTAACAAACATGTATAGGGAGTGTAAAATGTGCATCCGACATAGGCAGCCCTGCTGCACCACCTGAGGCATGGCTGCTATGTGTTAAGCAATATAAAGCACTGCTAAACAGCTCTCACCACTATTTAGTATATGTAAACAAAATTGCACACACTAAGTAGCACAACTATAGGCAATGTTCAGCAATATTGTGCACTGTCCAGCAATGTTGGCCAACATTGAGCAATGTTGTGCAAGTCTGGTCAAATGTGGGTATAGTTCATCAAAAGCAGGTTAACAAGTTCATATTTGCTTCACTTTTCTTGAAGCAGTCTGTTTTAGCATTGATGAAACTATGAAGCAGTGACAGTCCTTGAATCCAGGTTACAGTGCACTATAGTCAGAGTACAGAACCACGAAACCATGACAGTATGTCGATGGTCAGCTTGTATGAAAAAAAGCTGATAAGTCAATGCTAAGTATCTCATGGAAACCTTGCAGGCATAGCATAATCCCTGTTGATTTAAGACACAAAGGTGAGGCCTGCAGTAATAATAGAACCTGACATTCAACACACATATAGTATAAATGTTAATATTGGTAATGTTCACACACATCAACAAATGTAGTGGACCTCAGACAGCAACATACTGCAAGGTCACACTGGGCATGCACTGAAAGTCTGAACTGGGCATGCTCATACACTTGGGGCAAGTTTGAGTACAGCAGTGGGCCACACATATCCCTCAGTTGCATGTGTCAACCCAGAAACCTCGCACTATTCACCAATCCACCATGTGCACACAGTGATATGGCAACAGACACAATATAATATAGTGAAATCCTGTCACAATCAAATATGTTATGCAGAAACCTAGGTTGTTCATAGGAAGTGGTAAAGCAAAAAAGAAACAAAACCTGCAATCGGTACCATCACTGAACAACGTGCATCCCGAACATTAGCATAGGTTCAGAGGTTGACACTAGGCTATCTGCCCTAGGGTATGTAGAAGCCTAGCCACAGTGTGTTTGTACTCTGCAACAACACTAGATCAGTAGACTGTGTCTTTTAATAGTAGGTCACACAAGATATCTCACATACGTTCATTTCATTCTGCCTCTGTCTAGCAAGGACCCATAACATATCCCAGGGCTAAACATACGATCACCCGTCCACCTGTGAAGATGTCACCTGTAGGTGGTCAGCGTGGGTTTGTGCATATGTGGGACTGTGATCACATTCCCTAGTGAGTGGAGCCTCTGTGATGGTAATATGCCCCTCCAGCATGTCCTATTAACATCATTGCTCACGTACCTGTCCCTGGAGCATGTAGCTGTAAGGGACTTTGATATCCTCATGTGGAGTCTGTCCGTCAATGCTGTGATGGACATGGCTTCAAACAAAAGGCACAGACTGCATCCAAGTAGGCACTAAGCAACTGAGGAGAGCTGGGGTGACCATAGCCAAACTGTGCATACCATCTGTGTGAGTCCCTAGATCCACTTGGTTATGTAAATCTGTGTACATTCCAGTTGCTGCAGGTGTTGGGTAAGGTACATCCAAAATGGGGCATTGTATCCAAGCATGTGCCTGATGACTATAGGGTCACAATGACCCCACCTGATCTGGATGTAAAACCGTATGGGATAAGTTTGGCTAAATAGAAGGTGTGCCCAACAAGATTGGCAACGTGAATGTCAAAGGCGAGAGTACTAAGTATTCATGTCCCCAAATCACAAATCACACACACTGTACGTGATGTATCATCACCTATGTGGTAATGTGTGTGCACAATGTTACTACCAAAGGTGATGACTATGCATCTAAAGGAAGGTAGCTGTAAGCCATGGCTCTGGCACCAGTCATCCATCTCTGTGAGACCCTTTCTGAGGATGCTTGTGCCAGCTGTGGAGTCGATTATGGCACACAGTTTGCAGTCATCTGCAAACATGATCATCCATATTCCTCCTGTGTTAGCCAGTATGTATCAGAAATATACACTGCACTAAGTAGCAAAACCAACACTACCATAGGGTATGAATTTGCATATGGGTATACCTTTATAAACTCAATTCTTCAGTACTGAAACATGTTATTACACATTGCACTTAGGGTGAATTGGTGAATAGATTTTGTATTGTGATATGATTAATTTTTGTAATATTTAATAAATTTATACTATGTGGTTAAGTATATATCAAATTCATTCAATATATTGTGTATATTGTGTATGTTGTATGTTTTTGAAATATTCACTTATTTACTCATTATGTAGCTGATATCGTGTCATATGTTTGCACTAGGAACTATGCATTTTGAAATAAGATTAATTTTGCATTTGAATAATGTAATGAGCTTGTTCGTAGTGCAAATGAACAAATCAGTTTAATTGATCAATTAGGGGTTTGGCTAATGAATGAATTACTGTTGTATTTAAGGAGAAGGTTTTTGAGTGATGAATTGTTCCATTGAAGGCAAAATGCCGTGGTACCAGGACTCGTGAATAAAGGAATTTTCTTCATCTTCTCCGTGGTGGTGTTCCTTTTGCTACTTAGTGCAGTGTTTTGGATTTGTTTTCGTGTTTGTGTTCACAGTTGTTTTGCAATGTATCAGAAATATATACAGAACAAGAGAGGTCCCAGGACTGAGCCCTGTGGGATGCCACGTGTAACTGGTGTATAGTCAGACATGGCACCTGCAATACTGACCATGTGTGTGCTATCCATGATCCAGTTAGCAATCCATCTTGTGACATATGTGTAGATATTGAATCCGGTGATCTAATGTGTAAAGACCAAGTGGGGTATTGTGTAGAAGTGGTGTGCGAGCTCCAGGTAGGCTGTGTGGACAACCCTGTGTATGTCTATGGACCTGTTAACTATTTAAAGACACCAAACATCTGCAAGAGGCAAAATATGCCCACAAAAGCAACACATTGTGCACAATCCATTGTCTGTAGGTTCACACTGTGTATGTGTTCCTTGATGATACACTCCATAGCATAGCAGACCAGGATAGTTAGGCATATATTGGGATAATGTCCAGGGTCCCTTGTGGCACCAGCACTGTGGAGTAGGTACACCATAACTGTATGCCATTCCATGGGTACACATCCTGTAGTAACTGTGATATTGAACAGTGACATAATGTGAGTGTGAAGTTTGTCATGAATCTTGTGTATGCCACAGTCTGGGACACCATCTGGTCCCACTGATGCTGTGTTGTCTGCCATGGAGAGGGCTGCACACACATGTTCATCTGTGATGTCAGGGAGGCTACACCCTGTTGTGATGGACATGTGCACTGCTGGGCGGATGGTGGGGAAACATTCCCACTGAACCTGTTGTCCAGGATGTTCGCAATGTCAGTGGGTTCACTGTATCATTTGTAATTATGCAGTAACTCACAGTATATCTGTGAGTTCCCACCCAGGTCCCTGACATAACTAAATAAGGCCTTGTGATTGTCCATAGTGTCTGTTGCAAGTGTCTTTTAGAAGTGGGCCTTAGATGAATCAACAAGTGATCGTAGCTATACCATAGTGCTGATCAGAGATGCCTTCCTGATTGTGATCGTGCTCTATAATGTAGTAGCCTCCTCCTGTCCCTGTATAGCTCAGTAATGGCCGTGGTCCAGTAGACAGGTCCCCTGCCTTTGGAGGAGTGAGTCTTATAGTTATCTGGGATAGCATGATCCATGCATTCCAGTAGTTGTCCATAGAATGTGCTTGTAAAGTATGAAGTGGTCTGAGCTGTAATTAACACTGTCCCAGAGTCATTGAGGGATACCATCTCAGTTTGTACAAGTGTGACATTTGCTCATGAGAAGTATGTCACTGAGATCACATAGGATGTGTGTGTGTATGGGATATGTATGTCTAGTGAGATGAATGTATGTTCCGACCTTAACAATTACAGGTATACCTCTGTTGTGGAACATAGAGTCCCCATGTGGGTGATGATCAGGTCCCACATGTTTAACCCCCTGTGGGTGTGGTGACCAGGTCTGCCCTAGCATTTGAGTGTAACAATCTTAGCAACTGTTGTGCAAGGGTGTCACTGCTTGAGTAGTATACCCAGTCAATGTTTGTGTATTTGAAGTCACACAATATAATGGTGTTTGGTGAGACCTTCACATTCCACAGTGTTTCCAGGAATAACGACTGTTGTGCCCAAGTTTGGGTGTGTGGTCTGTAACAGCAGTTTTGCCCACTCTCAGTTGCACATGTACTTTCCCCAATGCTTTGTGTACTGCTACCAACCTGGAGGTGTGCGTATGAATGATGTATATGGATACCCCCCCTATTGTTGTTGTCTGGTCCGAGTCTTGTGTCTGAAAACCATGGTATGACGTAAAACCTGTTAGTGCTGCTGTGTTTTTGTGAGCCTGAACCAGGTGTTTGTTACTGCACATATATCAACAGATTTCATTCTGATGTGAGTCCTGAGTGCATGCATTCTGAGGGTTAGACATCAGTTGTTGAGCACCATCACTCTCTGTTTCCTGTACCCTGTAACGTCTATGGCTGTGGTTATGTCTTCTGACCCTCGCTTCAAACAGCCACTATGTGTGTGTCAAGAGCCTAAGGCAGTCTGTGAAAGCCTAGTGGTGACAGGTGCATGGAGTCCATAGCGAATGTACGTGGCATTTTGAACATGTAATCCCAGGCTGACAGACACTGCATCCCCTGTGAATGACAACAATATGTTAGGCAACTGTTAAAAGTGATCATGTCATCTGTATACTGTGACATAGTACTTGGTGAGGGTAAGATGCTACACAAGGTCAGGGTCATACTGTCCTGGGCTACATGATCAGAAAGCTCCTCTATGTCTCTTGTCATTTAGTGCAGGGAGGAACGTTTGAGGGTTTACACACCAGAATGGTCAATGATGGAGCCATATTTGTACTTGCAGTGGACTGACAACAGTGCATGTGTCATGTGGCATATCCTGGCACCCGACACACAGCACAAAGTGACCTTCACCTTGTCAGCCTGGTGAGTGGGATGTCAGTGTGACCGACAATTACAGTCACCTAATACAAGTGTATGAGGTGTGTTGTGTAGGCCTAAGAGCAGTGACTGTGTGGCACAATGACTTTGTGAACTATGTGATATATGTGTATGGCTGTGTGTTAGCAGTTGTTTGTGTGTCTGCTTTGGATGTCTCAGCTGCTTAGGCAGAGTATATTTAGATGCTCCAAGTATGTCATTGTGTGTCAATGTATATGGTTTGCTGTTGTCATAGGTGCATGTGCGACTGTATTTGTGGTGTGTGTGGTTACCTTCACCAGTCATGGCTTTGGAGAGCTCAGCCTCCTGTCTGTCTATACAGTTGCACCTCTCACATAAATCTGAGTTTGTTGTAGGAGGACAGTGTTACCTGTGTACATGAGGCAGTTGTAACAATGCGTCAGAATTCCAATATGCACCAGCTGGACTGGAGAGTACACATGAAACAGACCTTTGGACATGCCAGGATATGATGATGACATACACTGTCGACTGATCACAAAGGATCAGTAGTGTGTCAAGTGTGTAAAAAAGTATAACAGGGTTTTAGTGTTCAGGTTTGTTGTTGCTGTGGAAAGATAATCTGCAAAGGAGTACAGACAGAAACATTACACCTCCTTCAGCTATGTCAGAAATATCGATGTACAGTCATATATGTCCTGAGTCAGGGTCAACTGTACCTGAGTGACAATGTCAACATCCTGTCAGGCAGGCCCATACATACATACCCACCTCCCAGTGACAAAAGGCCCTAACATCATACCAGGAGATATCACATGTAGAATGTGTAAACTGGTCTTCCCAATGCCAAATGAATCCCATCACGTGGATAACATTGTTTCCCCATATGTGTCATAAGTGAACGACAGGACAAACAGACACTGCACCCAAACAGTCTGTTGAGCCTCACACTCTCTACAGGACCTACAGAATGTGTTACAGCAACATGTGGCACATCCCACAAATGTCGGTGCACAACACACCATGGGAACTATATTCCTATAAGCCTACGAAGTCCAAAATGCTAGTCCATGGAGTCCATCATGATTGCAGTCAGGAACAGGGATATTGTAAACCGACAAACACACAACCCAAACGTCTGTGGTATGTTAATGAGCACATCATGTTCCCCAAACCTGCTAGATATCTTGCAAGGCAGCCACCCAGGACATACATCACTGACAGGAGCAACACAGGTCCCACACAGACTTTGAATAGCCCTTTACCAACATCACAGAGACATGTTGTATCCACAAAACCTACAATCCGTGCATGAATATGTATTGTCATATGAAGGAATGGTAGTTTGTCCACAGATAGATCACACCAGGTATGAATTGTGTATTCCTGTTCAAGATGTTCACACCTGCTGACCCACAAGGTTCATTTCTGGGATTGCATAACACTAAGTGCACACACATTACCATGTCCAGTCTGATGATGTCAGCAACCTACAAATATAGCATGTGAATAAAAACCACACAATAAAGCATATAGCGCGTCATGTTAATGCATATCTCACTTGGATTATAACATAGTTAGGTAGGTGTTTGACTCCTGCAGTTGCTGAGTGTGTGTGAGATTGCCTTTGAGAAGAGTGGCCTTTCGGGAGACTGTGGAAACACATTAGGAGTGGTGAATACCTCTTTGCGAAGTGTGATGATGTCAGCATCCTACAAATAGAGCTTTGGAAATGAATGCTCTTAATAAAGCCAGTAGCGTGTCATGTTAATGTGTATCGCGCTAGTGTCATAACATAACTAGATAGGGGTTTGAATCCTGTAAATGTGGGTGTGTGAGATTGCTTTTGAGAGGAGTGGCCTTTTTGGATAATGTGGAAACACATTAGGAGTGGTGAATACCTCTTTGCCAAGTGTGATGATGTCAGCATCCTACAAACAGAGCTTTGGAAATGAATGCACCCACTAAAGCAAGTTGCACGTTGTGTTAATGCATGTCTTACTAGTGTCATAATATAGTCAAGTAGGGGTTTGAGTTCTGCAAATGCCAAGTGTGTGTGTGTGGGGGGGGGGGTGATTTCCTTTGAGAGGAGTAGCCTTTTTGGAGACTGGGAAAACACATTTTAAAAGAGGTACATCCCTCTTCGTAAAGTCTGATGATGTCAGCATCCTACAAATATTCTAGGAGAACCAAAACCGCCCAGTAATGCGTATAGCGTGCCGTGTTAATGCATATCTCTCTAATATCATAAAATAGTTAGGTAGGGGTTTGAATGCTGAGTGTGAACTTTTGTGTGTGAGACTGCCTTTGAGAGGAGTGGCCTTTTTGGAGAGTGTGGAAACACATTAGGAGTGTTTAATACCTCTTTGCCAAGTGTGATGATATCAGCATCCTACAAATAGAGCTTTGGAAACGAATGCACCCAAAAAAGCAAATAGTGTGTCGTGTTAATGCGTATCTCATTAGTGTCATAACATATTGTGGTAGGGGTCTGAATCCTGCAAATGCTGAATGTGAATGTTTGTGTGTGTGAGTTTGTCGTTGAGAGGAGTAGCCTTTTTGGAGACTGTGGAAACACATTAGGAGTGGCGAATACCTCTTTGCCAAGTGTGATGATGTCAGCATCCTACAAATAGAGCTTTGGAAATAAATGCTTCCAGTAAATCAAATAGCATGTCATGTTAATGTGTGTTTCACTAGTGGCAGAACATAGTCAGGTAAGGGTTTGAGTCCTGCCCCCACCAAGTGTGTGTGTGGTGTGTGATTTCCATTAAGAGGAGTAGCCTTTTTGGTGACTGAAAACACATTTTAAAAGAGGTACATCCCTCTTTGGAAAGTCTGATGATGTCAGCATCCTACAAATATTCAAGGAGAATAGAAGCAACCTAGTAATGCATATAGCGTGCCGTGTTAATGTGTATCTCGCTAGTATCATAACATAGGTAGATAGGGGTTTGAGTCATGCAAACACTGTTTGTGTGCCACAGGTGATCGATGCAGTGTGGGTTTTGTTTTTACTATGGTATGACATATGTTTCTAACAGTATGTGCATTGCACACATCGGGTGTCAGATAGATTTGTGTACATGTGACCTCAATCAGTTCATAGGTGTGAAGCCTGCATACTACATGAATACATTTGTAACCTTCGACATATTGTGCCGCTGCTTCTCAGATCATAGGTCACATATGTATGTATGCATCAAGACTGGCCAATGTAGTGATCCGTTGCCAAGGAGATCCCTGCCACACACACCCATGACACGTACTATAGAGTACTGTCAGTGAGGTTAATTGCTCGGGTATATGTCAAACATGTTCATACACAACAATGACTGGCAATAATGAACATTCATTATAGGTGTGCACCAGCCCTGTGGATATGCATGCAGGACCCTAATGTGTTATGTGAAACACCGAGGGACCCCACAATATCTATGGATATGTGGATACCAAGGGACAGATGACATAACACGTCTGTCTGTACACATTGGTAGCCAACATACATGTTCAGGGCTACAACCTATGTGGTACTGTCAGGATAGTATGTATAGTAAATGTGGATGACTATGCCATAGACAGTGTACTGCTATACAGCATGTATTGGACAACAGGTATCTGTATGATACCCTTGTGTAGGATATGCATCCCATCCGGGGAATGCAGTGTAGGCCAATGCATGCATTTCCAGATGTGGATGGACATATCCCTAGTATGTTTGCATGTACCTAAGAGGGCTATATGCCACACAGGTGTGGTCCCAGGAATGTGTGGCGGTCAATACCACTGGTTACTGTTATAGTATAGTACTGGAAGTATCCAACTGTTACTGAGTTCCCTACAACTGTGAGTCATTTGTCAGGACATCATCTAATGATTGGTTATAGTCATGCTGTTGGGGTGGTGTATACTGCCAGACTGCCGATCACTGACAGATATCAACGGTATCACGCACAGCATAGCGCCAACCCATGTCACACACACATGTGTACCCATGTTAGTACATATCTGTAGTAGAATGCATACTGGCCATCGAAAGATACCATGAGATGTTAACAATGTGCAGAACAGGATATGTCGCACATCCCACATGTCCACTATGCACGTACATGAAGACAGTGCGCACACACCATATTCACAGATGTACACCCGCTAATTTGTAATGCACACATCACACACGTACTGTCCACTCACTAACACATGCTGGCAACACTGTACACTTCAGCCAAGTGGCACATGGGTGGACAATACATACTCAGACCTAACACTGGTGTAAACAATGCTACAATGACTATCAGAGCTGTGATGCATAATGCCTTCTCAGATATACCTACAAGGATATCAGTACACCTTCCTGTTGGCAACTTGATAATATTGCTACACTGCTATAATGTCACCCTGTGCATCAGAACCATGTTAGCCTATTCCTGCATCAATGTGACAGATGACAGGAGGTGGCACAGGTGTCATCATATGCACAGGGTGTGTTGTAGGTTTGCCAGAGCCTGACATTGGCCAATCCAATCGGCATGTCTGTGTGTGTGTGTGTGTGTGTGTGTGTGTGTGTGTGTGTGTGTGTGTGTGTGTGTGTGTGTGTGTGAGGGACAAAAGTACTGCATGGGCCAATGTTGATGTAATGTGTGTGCCTAGCAGGGGTGCTACGGGCAGTATCGGGTACCAACCCAGACTGGGTGCTATCATCAGAGGCAGAGGTATGATGACTGGACCCATGTCCCTGCTGGGACTGACCAGCACCACGTGCACGTGGTCTAGTAGGACGGTCAATGGACAGGCCAGCCCTAGCATTGGTGGGGCTGGTACTGCCACTACGGGAGCGGCTGTGATCCATGGTCAATCCGCGATGACTGCCAGCTGATGCTGTTGCTGGCATGCGTCCACGTCGGCTTTTCATCCTTCCCGCATGGTCCTGGCTCATGGCTAACACATTGTGGAGGACATCTAATGTTCCCCTCCAATGGCTATCAATGACCTCGGTGTAATTTCGGATGGAACCGGCAAGGTCACAGATGCTGTCATTGATAGCAGTGTAATGGGCCCTCTGTGCCCTTAGTCCCTGTCGGGTGTATTGTTCCATACGTGCCTGTGCCTGCATTACAGCCCAGAACATACTTGAGGTTGTAATACCTCCGGGGGCACGTCTGCCAGGGGCAATACAACCAGTGGTGCTCCCCCGAGAACCCCTGGACATCCGCCTATGTGGTACCATTCTGGTAATCAGGCTATGGCTGCTGTGAGAGGATGCATGTGCCATAGGTACCACACTCTCCTGGTCAATGCCAACTGTATGCTGTCCCTCAGCTATGGCCATTGGTGACGAGGGATGTATTGGCAGTATGAGTGTGCGCATAGATGGGGTTGACTGCTGTGTACTGTCGATTGGTGGACCAATGACAGACCCTGTCAGACCTTCCTGTGCCACAATACATGTCTCATCATCTCCACTATTAGTGGCGGTGACATCAGGTTCCCTGCTGCATTCAGCCACGCCTAACTCAGCACCTGTGGAAGGAAGACAGGAAACACACTTTACAATCTGTACATGATGTTAGCGCACATGCACACATGCACACATGCACACATGAACACATGCAGACATGCAAACATGCACACATGCACACATGAACACATGAACACATGCACACATGAACACATGAACACAATAACACGAACACATGCACACATGCACACATTCACAAATGAACGCATGAACACATGCACACATGAACACATGAACACATGAACACATGCACACATGCACACATGCACAGAAATACACTGCTCACCACAGCACATACACACACACACACCAGCAATCCAATACATACACAATAGTGGGTGATGGTGGGTGACAGTATCACAAGGCAAACAGTCACCACACGTGTCAGCAGGCAGACCATGTGTTGCTCAACACCATGCAGTGCAAGTGTAGACAGCCCTATCTAATGACATTATACATGGCTTTGATGCATGTGTGTAGTTGTTCAGTGATTGGCTACACCCTGGAACACAATGTGTACATACACAACATTGCTGTGCAAGTATTATCTGCTCTGCAATGTCATGTGCACCATCACTCAATGGTATACATACCATGGCTGCATATGTTATCTGTGTGGCACATAGATTGCCATGTCTGATGACAGTGTCTGTGTCCATAGCACATAATAGTGGGCACAGGTGTAGCAAATGCATGCAATGTACAGACATGTGATGAGTGGTGCATGTAGACGTGAAGGAATCCCAATGCATGACATGGACTTTGCACAGTAGTTATGTTGCGTGTGGGACATATTGCAGATATGTTGTTGCCAGCCATGACATGGCATGCTACATGACTGCAACATTAAACACCACACATACCCAATGTGTGTCATATGACCTATACACCCAATAGCATTCCAGGACATATATGTGACTCTTTGTACAGATGGTGACTGTTGTGCAAAATGTGTATACTGGCATATGTAAGCACACACACAACATGCTATGCATGGTGTGTATAGGTGCATATGTTTGCACACACAGAAGAATGAGGTGCACAGCAAAGACTGCTATGTGTAGTACTGTGGTCACTGTAACAGGATGGGGTGTAGTACCATGTGCCATCATCATCATCATGCATCTTGTGGTCAGTTACAGCTACTGCTGTGTGACAGACCACTGCCTAGCATGCTGTACCTGAACTGCAGTGCCGTGGATACATTCACTATTACACAGCCACTTTGCACATGGGTGTATGAGGTGCCCAGTAGGGAGCATTGCCTAACATGACTGTGTTATGTGTTGAAGAGTGTTGCACAGCCCCATGATAGGCCTCTACCCCTGAGGTACATCATGTGTGTGTGGATGACATGTAGGATACTGAAGTGTGACCTTACAGCGGGTGTGTGGTTACGCCATATGTAGCATGACTTTGTGTACTGCATGTGATAAATGTCTTATGTTGTGTACAGGTGTTGCAACTATGCCTACCCAATGTGCAGTACGAGGATGCCACAACTGTGTGTCATGCTCTGTGTATTGCATGTCATTGAGGCAGCTACTGACATTACTGAGCTGTGCAATGTCTCACAGCAAACATGCACGGCATGCATTATGCGTAGGTGTGTTACGTGTACATGGCCTACACCTCACCTATGACATGCATATTTCATTACCAACATTGCAGGTATAACACACTCACCAGCATGGATCAGCTGCCCTGCTGTCACACAAGAGGGACCTACTAGAATATGAGAGGGTTCGTCAGCGGCCACAACTGTGGCATTGCTACAGTGGGTATGCTAAACTGCAGTACAACAACAATCAACAGTCACAGGTGTAGGGATATTATTCAAACTATCCGTATTGCACAATACTAGGCAGCGGAACTGCTAAACACACAGTACACATCTCACGTACACATAATCTAACAATACAGTTAACTGTAGTCTACAGATAGGGCATGTTACCTGCTTGCTCCAGGTGGATGTGCTAGGTGGCTCCGGCCTCCATTACATGTCAGAGGTTGATGTAGCTGTTGTTCAGGAGCCACCACGCTTAGGAGCAGCTCCTCCGCTCTGGTGAGGGGGGGATGAATGGCCACCCCACCACCTGTGGCAAGCTGCTGTCTTTGGATATCAGATGCATGCCGCTGGACTTGTCTAATTAAATCACTGCAGTGATGGCGTACCTGCTCATATGTCCGGTTATGCATGCCTATGTCATTTACCCGACTAACAAGTTCCTGCCACAGTGCAATCCATTCCTGCTGGTGCTGGCTGCTTCTGGAGAAGAGCATTGTGTACCGCTGCAATAGGCTGTCGAGTATCACCTCTTCCTCATCCGCTGTGTACGCTGGGTTGCATTGGTGGGCCATCTGGCTGAAAAAGATATGAACAATATGTGTGAGAGTGTCCTGTGGCACACTTTACACTTTACCCACAGATATCACTTTACTGACATATATACCTTCCTATTGTCTGTCAGAGGTTACACACGTTCAATACCACTTATTGGTTCTCAGGCTACAACTAACTAACACTGCCTGGCAGACTCTATATATCACACCACTATACAACAGTACCCGATATACTGTTTGTGACACATTGCACAACCTCAAGACAGGGGTGTATATCACACCAATGCACAAACAGAGATGTCATCCATTGCAATGGATGTAAAGTACAGGTACAGTAGTACCAATCAACCACCCTAGTCATTGATGCCATAGCCCTGCCTAACAGATGTGTCCAGTTGTTACTATAGGTGGCATACTGCTGTAACAGACTATATATGTTGCTGGATACACACGTTAACCCTGTAACACACATATGATTGCAGCCATTGTACAGGCATAATCACACACACACATCAGGCAAACATACAATGCACCACTGTATGCCAACACAAATGTGCATTACCCGTGTACCATATGGTACTGTGTGCCACTACTTACACACCCTTATGCCTGCAGTCTGTCCTCTGTGTAGACTACAGGAAACACACATGACAGTGTTTCCAAGCAATGTGAATGCACACCATACTGTGCTGTTTAGGCCTACAGCTTCAGGTAGTACTACAGTTCATATTGGTGATAGATTCACCAGCAGTACCACTCACTAAGCATACATGTATTGCTTTAGCCTACAATGCGACACCACATTCGCCAACGGAGAACTACGTCACATCATATGCCGTACTTCTATGTCTGCCTAACAGTACATTACACATCAGTTTCTGTCCTCACAGCTAGGATAGGCACTACCATGTCAGATACAATATCACACTAAGCTATCACACATTTACAGACCTTGCACACATTCAGCGTTACACTTATTCAACCTCACATAGCAGCTATTGCATTAAGTACATGTGTGAGTGCATAGTGTCATAGGTAGGTAATATGCTATTGGCCCTAGGGCCTATGGCAGCCTAGCCATGTGCTACCCTGGCCTTTGACACACATGTACTTTGATTTCACTTGCCCCTGCCAATCTGAACCACAGAGGTGTTTCCTAGGGTGTATTACCAATCTCCCACACAATCATCAGCAGTATTTATAACAACTGCTAAGGAGGAGCCTTGTTTGCTATTGCTATGTGGTCTATTCTGGTGTATGGCATATCTCTGAGATGGGAACCTATCCCTCCAGCATGTGCTGTTTAGTGAGCTGACAAGGTTTAGGGCCCTAGATCGTGTATCCCTGAGGGATTGTGATATGTTGCCATGGAGGTTGTCACCCAGCTATGGGTGTGACATACCTTTGTATGTTCGGCAGAGGTCACCTCTGTGTGGTCAGTATGCAATACATTGTAGTTGTGGTTTTGTGAGTCAGTCTGCATAGGGCATCTGTTTGTGGACAGTATTACCCTTTGGTAGGTCTGTCTGTGGCCTGTTCACCTGGTGTAGTTGTCATGTGAAGTACATATCACACAGGGCATTGTGATGAGTAAAGGGGAACTCTACCCTATACTTCCATAGATGACACACCTGTTGTCATGACACATACCACACAGACAGATTACAGGTGTAGTGTGGCACTGTCTTCATCAAAGTGGAGGCTACTGTCCACCTGTGTTCCATGTTCCCTTATCACACCTTCACTGTTAGGTAGATCTCTACCTATGTGGTAGTTAATGGATACACTGTTTTGGGAAGGTGAAATGGCACTGCAGTATCAACACTTGTCTACAGTCCATGCCTTGGTCATCACACACCTGTTGTGGTACATATGACCCCATGTCTCTCTGTCTCTTTCTCTCACTCTATATATATATATATATATATATATATATATATATATATATATGTATATATATATATATATATATATTATATATATATGCATATCTATACACATACATGTACACATCCATTGCTGTACACATGGTTGTACATATAGGCACATGTACAGTCCACGTTTCATGGTGGGGATATCACTTATGCAACAGTTGTGGGATGTACAGGTATGTGATTAAATTGCACAGTGTTGTGCAGAATGCATCTGGGTGTCCTCAGCCCTTGTAGCATCAGCAGGCCTCACTGTCTGTAACACAGCAGATCTGACAAATCTGTCCCACAACATTTAACAACCACATGACATATGTCAACACTACCATAGCTGGCTTTAGGCATAGGCCTACTGTGCGGCCGCCTAGGGCGCCGCTCTAGCAGGGCTGCTTTTCCACTATTTATGTGGACACAAGGATGGGGGCACCAGGAAGTGTGGTAGGGGGCGTTGTGGAGCCCTTTTGCCTAGGGCACCAGTTGACCTAAGTCACTCCTGCATGCTGTATGCTGTCTTCTAGGCCACACACTACGACCTACATGGATATATGCACATATCAACCTTCACTGACAGATAGCTGTCCACCCTTCACTAATAGTTGCAGCATGTCCCTTGCCCTATGCACATGTGCAGATACAGATAGATACATACTTCTGCCACACATGGATGATTTGCAGTGTGTAGAGTACTCTTCAGGAACATCTACAACATGCCAACACATACATGTCAGTTACATACCTTACCTTTGTATTTCCCTGCTCTGTGTGTTACGGTTTTGTAGTTTTTTTTTTTTTTATTGGTGGTTTGTTTTGGGTTTTCGCCCTCTATTTAATCTTCGGTCTCTGTTTCTCACTCTGTTCTGTCTCTGTCTCAGTCTGTGTCTGTGTCCGTGTCTCTCTCTCTCTCTCTCTCTCTCTCGCACTCTCTATCTCACAGCACCTGCAATGATATAATTGCATGTGTGGACTGCAGGTACAGCCTGCTTTTCTAGGTATCTGCACTTGTGCATGTGACAGCCTCTGCACCAATTGCTGCCCACCATTCAGTAATTGCATGCAGCCTGCTGTTTGGTGATTGCAACACTCACTGTGATTGCAGCCCACTGCTATAAAATGCTAGGTTATGTAGGCGTAGCCCTTTCAGATTTCCAAGGTAGGGCCCATGCTTGTTTGCTCTGGACACGGTTGTGTCAGTCTGAAGGTTGGTATATGTCTCTTATCTGATGCTAGAGTTGGAGCCAGTTATATGCATGTTGTACTCATACCTGCATGTTGCTGCTTCCAGTACACACATCTCAGTGTAGACATGTAAGCACCCCTCCAAATGCTAACACAGGATACATGGGAGTATGTACTTTTTTCTCACTTACACAATTAACTGCCATACAAATGTGGTTATTGCACTGTATTCCTGTGACCAGTATTTATCCTGGTCTGATACTGTGTGGTGTTTGTAAGGTGATACTGTAACATTTTTCCCTGCTAGGATGGCTGGTTCTCCTTTCACAGTCATGTCATGCAATTCCACAACCACTGCTGGTAAAGACCCACAGAAAAGGGTTTGTGTTCTACCATTCCTAATTTCCATTTACATTCCCTCATTGTAATGCATGATATATTTATTTGAGAACAAAGTTATTTGTATAGCTGCTGTGGCTTAGTGGTAATTCATGCAGTCAATGGTCTGGGGTTCGAGACTGGCAGAGATTTTTTCTTTTGCTGCTCAGCAGAATAAGGGCCCTGCCATAGAGTGACTAAGGCACTTTTAAGCAGTTGTAAGCGGGATTGCGCAGGTTTGCATGACGCTTAGCTATGTGTACACATGCGCACACTCGCTTAATCCCACTTACTACTGCTTAAAAGTGCTTACTCCCACTAACCCCTGTGCTAATTTCTTAGAAAGAAAAGAAAATGGGGAGATAGGAAAGTGGTGAAAAAGGGGGCACAGAGAGGGAAAGACAGTAGGAAAACAAGCTTGGGATGTGCAGGACAGGTGTAGGGAAGGTCCATAGCTGCCCATTTCTTTACCAGCAACAGCTGTGCATATGTTGAAAATTTGGAGTGAAATTTGAAACCTTCCACCCCTGAGAGAGGGGTGAGGACAACATAGTTTGTTGTACTGCCAATTAGAATTATCAGTGTACATGTCCAATGGACATGTGTGCGAAATGGGAAGCTATGTATGGGAAGTAATTTTTTTTCGAGTACAGATTGCCCTTTTTGTTTTTTTTTTGTTTTTTTTCAGGGGAGAGTGGAAAGTGAGGTAGAGGAAGTAGGTATATTTGGGGAGGTAGGTTGGGTAGATAAACAGACAAGACAAACAAGACACATACAGGGGCAGAGTATGACACATGGGGTGGGTGAACACAATTGACGAGGACTGATGTTTGGAAATCGCAAGCCCATGAGCCCACAGATGGTAACAGTGGGACTGAGATCCCCACCCATGGGCAGTCACAACTGGACCTTTACAGACCCGAGGATCGCTGTGCTGGGGGCTGTGTAGGAGGGGCAGGCTCACCCGTGAGTCGCGCCACTCTCACCTCGAGCTGGCATAGGGGATCAGTGACTAAATGCTGGATGTCCCTACGCACCACAACCCGGACCCTTTGGAGGGTGACAGAAGGCCCTTCTCTGCCCACGTTTGCAGGGGGGGTGAGCCCCATCCCCTTCAGCGCTTCCACCCGAAGCTGGCACAGGATCTATTGAGGAGGGTGGCCCTGGCTGGGCACCAGACCTGCTGGTGCCAAGTGGAACTGCCAGCTGAGGAGGGACAGGTGTGTCCGCTGGGACCGGCCTTCCCATCCGTTCTGTGATTAGGTGTGTTTAATTACAACATAGAGAACAGCATTCCAAGTTAGTTGTAACAGCATGCAGTAATATTCCCATTAACCCAACACACCAGGGTTACAACAGTTGAACGGCAAGCTTAACACATGCATGCATTGAATGACAGTGGACATTCCAACAGCATGCAGGGATGATTGTTGGCAACAGGCCACCGAGATTGTGGTGTTTTAACAGGGTACATGCATCAAAGTAAGTACAGATTTTATATAACAATAGGACATATGTCCCAACAAATGTTATGAGATTAGCATACCCACTGAGGTGTGGAATTGCATTGTTTATGCACATGGAGTAGGGTGTAAAAAGAAACCTCAATTAACATCTTATTAGTACTTTAACTGTACACTACATTCCTATTGACTGCAGGTGTATATCCCCTACATGTATTCTTACACTAGGCAACATGCATTTGATTGCGTTATGGGTTTTGCTACTTCATGATATACCTGGCCTATATCTGACATGGTAACTGTCTAGGATGCAGATGTTACTGCTACATACTTGTATTAAATTGACTTGTTTATGTATCTGCACATCTGGATGTGTTCACATGGCTTTTTCACTTGTTTTCTACACAACCCTACTTTGCAGGTAGCACACTAACATTTCTGGGGAACACCTTGACAGGCTACACGTGTGCCAGATTTACCTATGCATGTCAGCCATTTCACAACTATTTAGGACTGTTGCATACTTCACAGCTACTGGCACTTCCTTCATCCACTTTATATGGGACTGCACTACTGGGTTTGTCAGCACTTACTACAACAGAGTAACATTTCTTCACTGCAAGGGTACAACAACATTTCTGAGTAACTGGCACATACACACTGCAAGTATTATACCTTTGTTATTTACATTAAATCTCTTTTCTACAGGCTCTCTCCTGTATTTGACATTACACTGCATACAGTAGACCTATTCAGGACATGCTATACCTTTATTGATAGGTTACAAGACTGTTTTACAGGATCACTCACTTTTTATCTATGACAGTGCATGCAGAGATAGTATTCCAGACATGTTTTTGCTTTATTCATGGGTTACTACACTCTATTCCTAGCTATCTGACTTATGATATGTAACAGTACATGCAGAGGATTTATTCAGGGAATGAATATTTTATACTTCACAGCTACTGCCACTTCCTTCATCCACTTCCTATGGGACTGCACAACTGTGCGTTGACAGCACCTAATACAACAGTACTATTTTTTATTGCAAGGGTACAACAACATTTCAAAGTAAGTGACACAGACACACTCCAAGTTTTATACCTTTATTAATTACATTGAACACTCTTTTCTACAGGGCCCCTCCTTTACTTGTTATTACAGTGCAAACGGAAGACATATTCAGGACATATACCTTTCTTGATAGGTTACAACACTCTTTTTCAGGCCTGCTCACTTTATATGTTATGACAATACATGCAGGGATAGTATTCCAGAGTTATTTAGCTTGATTGGTGGGCTAGTACACTCAATTTCTGGCACACTGACGTTTGTTATATAACAGTACATGCAGAGGATTTACTCAGGACATTTTATTGCTGTATTATTGGGCTTAAACACTTTTCTCATGCTCACTCACATATATCATGTAACAATACATGCATAATATTTACTAACCTGCCTGGTGGCGTAGCCTTTGCAGCCTATCTGCATAAGCTTTCTGGTTCATAGCATGAGCACGTGCAGCTGTGGAGTAAATAAAGGGATATTGAGACATACCTATCCATTATTTAGACTATATTAGCTTATCTTACATACTGCATTCCATGGCTACCTACTTAGTAGTGGGGCATCCCACATTTGACGGGCCTCCTGGAGCCACTGGCTCAGAAGTTCCTGCTTCCACCTCTTCAGGTCTGCATGGTGGTGACAGACCTGCTCACCAGTCCGAGGGACGCCTGTGACACTGGTGAGTTCATGAGCCAACCGGTTCCAAGCCTCCGCCTTATACTCCATTCCTTGGAACTGGCCCTGCAGGAGTTGAGTCTCATGCCGATGGACTAGGAGCCAAACCATATATCTTGACTCCTCGATGCCCCAGCGTTGTGCTCGAAAACATGTACCCTCTCCAGCACCAGACATTCTAACTGCAGATGGGAGCTACAATTAGTTATGGCAAATATTCCCGCCTATGCGGCTTAAATATGCCGCATTTCCCGCACTTTTCTGTGACTGGCCGTTTTTGAATATTCTCGGCTGACTGCAGGCCTGCTTAGCAATGGTTAATCAAACATTTATTTCTATATATATGTTAACAGTGGATGTTTATCCTAAGCTGTTGTGGCTTAGTGATTCAGTTCTTGATTATGGTGCACAGTGTCCTGGTTTCAAACCTTATCATTGCATTTTATTTTACTACTGTCCAGACAAGTTAGGGGGTGTGGCTGTGTTTAAGCATCGTTCCTCTACATTGCTCCACATTGCCCGACTGTGCACTGGTTGGCGCAGCGCGCACCTCCGCACAAACCGATTGCACTGGGTAAAGCGCTATTTAGCTTTGGGCAACTATTTTGCGCTGGGTAAAGTGCGATTTAGCTATGGGCAACTACATTGCGCTGGGTAAAGCGCGAGTTAGCTAGGGGCAACTATATTGCGCTGGGTGAAGCGCTGCTTAACTGCGAGCAATTTTATATTGGGATCCTTTAAAATATTTATTTTATTCACTGATACATTGGCCATTTCACTGCTTTTTAGTTATGTTTAAGCATATATGTTGGGTATTATTCCATATACTGATTTAAAAAATAAATACGAAAGGGAGCGGTGGGACACGAACCGTGAATGCCTCTTCTTTGTGCGAACGCTCTACCATTACGCGATTGAGTGTGATTTGCATAAACATTCTTTCTTACGCTCTTCCATGTCAGAGTTGCTAACTGTAGCTAAGCAATGAGCACAGCCACGCACACACGTGCAAATACGGGCAGCTATTTTGGGTATTTAAAAAAAAAATGAATGTTATGCGTTTTAGATGTGAGATGGGGGTTTACAATATCAAACAATGGGGTGTTGGGTGCAGGGACATTTGAGCGGACTCACTCTTGTTTATTTCCATTTATTTTCAACACTTGCAGGGGCGTGGACATTTAGACTGCTCGGCAGTCGGACACGCCCCCTGCTTTCTTACACGGTCTTTGTAGGAGTTACGGTTGGGTCAGCGTGCCCTCATGCATATTCATGGCACGCTGATGTCATACCGTTCAACTGCAGCCTCCGAGTAAGACTTATTAAGTCTTACACGGAGGATTCGTGAATCCGGGGGACTGTCTATAGGTTTCCAACGTGGTCATGGTACACCAGTACACATTGCAATGCATAACTTTTGAGGACCTCTTCTGTTATGCATACAATACCTGTAGAGAGGCCTGGCTGATGTCTCCTGTGGTACAACTGTCACATCTGATTACCTTAACCCATAAGCCACATCCTTGCAGAATCCAGGCAATTGTTGAATGGGTACTGTGCAGCCAGTACTTGCTAAGCATTCCTGAAACCCCCTCAGTGTTGTGGCATGTTACTAGGTAGCCCACATGACCAGTTTGCTACATGTGATGTCATCTGTATTGGATGGCCATCTGTTTATTTCCTACATCATTCCTGTCCCATACATCCTTGCCACATAAATGACAGTCTGCACTGTTTGCCATGGTATATGCAATGATGAGGTATGGCTACATGTCCAGCTCATGGGCACTACTTGTTGGGTATTGGCCCATGCCATGTCATGTAAGATGTGTGCACACCACGGCTGCCTCTGTTGCAGGTAAGTATGCACATTTGATGGCCAAACATCTTGGATAGCAGACCAATAAGTGGTGTGACATTGGGGACGTGTACTTGCTGAAAGGTGCATTTCCATGACAAATGCATGCAGTCAGTACATCAACAGCTGCTTCCGCTATATTTTATCTGGAGTGTGTGCACACATATGCTTCCAGTGTTTGTGAAGGTATGTATTCCCCATATTTGCTGCTTTAACCTATGATTCCATATTGCACACTCATTGCTCATGTTTGGACCACATTGCAGGTTTTAAGGGTTGTGAACCACAGTATTGTGATATGCCGTAGTGTAGATCTGTAACAGTTGCCATTGTAATACTCGTATATACACTGTTGTAGCACTGTATAAGGGTAATGTTTCACACATGTCCCTACTGTAGGCCATTTATCCCACCATTATGTTCATCCCTGTGGACACATTTTGCAATGACAGGGTGTTAGTTATATTGCAGGTTCCTGACATACCCTTCAGATACACCATCGTGGTCACCACTGTGATGTAGTTCAGTTAACAGCAACAATATGTGAACATGTATGGCATGCATTATGGGTAGTTGTGTTAAATGTGTGCATGGAATATACCATAGCCATCACATGACCAATGTATTGGCAAGCATGAACATAAACCATACTCATCAGCAACAGGCTGCTGCCTTGGTGGTATACCAGAGGGACCTACATAAGTGTGTGAGAGATGTGATGTCAGTAGCCACAGCTGTGGCATTGGTACAGGGTGGGTGAAGCATTACAGTACATCAACAATACAATTCCACAGTACTACAGCTTATGCACATCTGTTTATTACTACTATGCAGCAACAGACTATATATGTGTCATCTCACATATGCATGATCTACCTGTACAGATGAGGATGTATATGCAACAGTGGTCTACTGATGTGTCCTGTGGCCTTACCTGCATGATCCTCTGCCGGTGTGTGGGTAGCACCCGCCTCCACAATGGTCTCCGCCGGTTGTTGTGTATGTGGGCGGCCAGGTGCTACGAAGCTGGTGAGGAGCTTCTCAACACATGTCAGGGGGATGGATGGCATGACCCCCCCCTGCTGTGAGGTGATCCCCTGGACTGCAGCAGCACGCCGATGGGCATTGGGAAGCACGTCACTGCAATGATGCCAGAACTGCTCATAACTGCTGTTGTGCAGGCCAACATCATTGACCCTGTGGACTAGATCATTCCACAGAGCAGTCCACTCCTGCTGCTCATGGACTGTCCTGCCAAACAGCATCTGGTAGTGCTGTGCCAGGTGGTTGATGATGACCTCATTTTCATCCACTGAATAGACAGGTAATCTACCATGTGACATCTTGCCTGAAAGACGAAAAGATGGAAACAGGCCTGAGCAACTCATACAGCAAGGTAACCATAGTTCTTAATACACATCTCTGTTTCCCCCCACCATATCTGCGACAACAAACTGTTCACACAACTCAATAGTTATGGCTACAGCTTACCTACCATTGGGACATATATCGTATTGTACCATGCTTTGTGCTATGTGTTTGTAGCCATGTTCCCTGTGGGGACACTATAATTGCTGGCCTGCTACAGACAATGTCACCTGCATGCCATTGTAAGGACCACTATAGTTCCATTTATGCATGTGGTCTGTTTGTTAGTGATTGCTACACATCTGTCATTATGTGTTAATGGGGATATCTATGCATGCTGTTGGACATGATCCGGGATGGTGTGGACTATTACTAGCCACATATGTTCTATAACAGTGACACGATAGCATGTTTAGGGAACGGTTGCCAGCAGAACCACCTCTCCCACCTCATCTGGCCATGTTACCAGGTCACATCACATTTGGGACCCACTCTGGGGCCTCCTCATCTACTGGTCCTGCACTACCTTCAGGTGGAACCACCTCAGATTCATAGGTTCGTAGGTAGTACTAGGCTATTGGCCATAGGGCCTATATAAGCCTTGCCAAAATGGTACCCTGGCATTCGCCAGCCAAGAAAATTATTTTCCTGTGCACCTGTCATGCAGAGCCACAGATGTGATCCCCAGTGTGAATTTCCTATTTCCCATCCAATCATCAAGATTTTTCTTGAAGAGTGCTAATGAGGAGCTCTATTTGACATAGATAGGTTGTATTTATTGAATCCACAGCGAGAGTCACAGCCAAAATTAACGCTTCCAAGCTGATACGTTTTCGATCAAAATCTTCTTCAGATACAAACAACGTTATAAAACAACCATAATATATACCCTATTGTTTAATTGAAAAATTGCCTGTCCAATAAAATTATTGCTTAAAAAACTCACAATTAACATTCCGTGGAAAAGACCCAAGGGACACATTACAATATTTTAAAATATATAAAGCACAATTGTCTCTAATTATTTTTAGTATTTAAATAATTGTTGAGAAGAATTTATTAAAAACCACTAACTATAATGTTATCTTTGACAAAATTCTCCAAAAGAAATATATATATAATATATATATATATATATATATATATATATAAAATGAATAGTATAATAGTAATACTGCCATCTGGTGGTTTGCTTATAAAATACATCTAAAAAATCAAAGTTTTGCTGATCTTAATCTCAATACAGGCTTAATAGACAAAAAATCATTTAGACCAGGGGGGTTTGTAGATTCCAAAATAATCTGCCAAAACAACTCCATGTATTCCAACTTCGCCTCCCAGGTTCTATTAACAACGAGCAATTCAACTTTTTATTTAATAAACAGCCAAGGGTCCCTTCTGTCTTTGGGATACCAAAAGTACATAAGGATAGTCAGGATCCCCCCTAAGGGTTATTGTTTCCTCTGAGGGGTCTGTCACTACCCCATTAGCAAAATATGTGGATGGTAAACTTAAACAGCTCTCATATTTTAGTGAAACAGTCCTTAGGGACTCATGGGATTTTTTGAGATCTGTTAAACCACATTTGTTTTCTTCCAGTCTTGTTTTTGTTACACTGGATGTAGTTGAATTGTTTGATTCTATTCCTCACGACATAGGGCTTCAGTGGTTGGAAGAGAGTATGAGGGATAGTGGGTTGCTTTCCCATGATGATTTTAGGAATTGCCTATTGTTTATGGAGGTGATCCTGAAAAATAACTATATGTTTTTTCAAGGTGAGTTTTTTAAGCAAAACAAAGGAGTTGCCATGGGGGCCAAATGTGCCCCCACATATGCTAATATAGTTTTAAACTGGTGGGAGAAATTGTATGTGATTCATAGCCCCTTTTCTGGTTGTTGGTCCTTATACAAAAGGTTTTTAGATGATATTTGTATTTTTTGGACCGACACCCAAGAAAAACTTTTTTGAATTTTTGAATTACCTTAAAGGGACAACTAATTTTTTAGATTTTACTTATGAATTTAATCAAAATCAGTTGATATATTTAGATATTTCGCTTAGTAAGAACAATTCAAGTTTTGCTTCTAAGATACACCGTAAAAACACTTTTTCTAATTCCTATTTACACTTTTTTAGTGGACATCCTTATTTTCAGAAGAAGAATTTAGTTAAGGGGCAATTGGTAAGGGTCAGCAGAATGACCTCCCGTGATGATGAATTTTTATTGGAATGTGACAAAGTGCTCAACATGTTTAGTGAGAGAGCATATCCGAAACCACTATTGGATGAAGTTTTGGAAGTGGTTATCTGGGGTAGGAAAGATAGGTTTGCTCCAATATTGGGGCAGGATGCACCTCCTATAACAACAACTAGTGCAGTAAACAATACGCCTTATAATTGGGATTATGCATATATTTTAGATTATTCAGGTGATTCGGGGGTGATTAAAGATGTTATCAGTAGAGAATGGGAAAGGTTTGTTCAAATTTCTGACCTGGGGTTAAATAAACAACAGCCATTAAAATTTATTTATCATTAGGACTTAAATTTTAAACAACTTTTTGAGTTTGGTACAACCAGTTTTAAGAGTAACGGGTCTCGTAGGTATGGAACCTACAAATGTGGTTTTTGTTCACAATGTTCAAATATTATTAACAAAGACAATGGGCAGGATTCACGAAGGCTTGCACGGAGTGTAAGAGACATGTAAGACTCCATGCAAGCCTCGCGATCCAGGAACAGCCCGAAACTCCGTGTAAGAGACCAGCTAAAACGTCTCTTACATGGACTGGGTGTGGATATGCTAAATACCTCACTTGCAGCTGAAAGGCATGCAAATGAGGTAGAGTAGCGATCCACGAAACAGAAAGCAGCCCGTGTAAGAGCCGTTTTAGCTGCAGAAATGTACTCAGTTGACAACTGAGTACGTTTCTGCAAAAATCACAATGGAGCCATGTCAGCTCCAAATGAAGGGTGCATATGTATCAGGCAGCATGCCAATGGCCAAATATGTGGCCATTGGCAAGGTACCCCGATGCAAATATGAGAAATAAATAATTTTTTTTCGGCGATCGCCGGTGTTTAAACGCAGCGCAGCCCCGCGCAAACAGGCTGCTGCGCTGTATAAAACATAAAAATGAAGGTTATAAACCCACAAATGTGGGTTTTATGCAATACATGGATTTACAATGCAGGGACCAGCAGACCAAAAACAACATGGCCACCGTTTAGTGGTTGCTAAGGGTGGAAGCTGAGTCTAAGACATCTAACTAAGCATTAGTAGGCAATCTGATGTAAATGAGGGTTAGGATACTGAATCCCACTGTCACATAGCAAATGAGCACATTCTGAGTAATGTAAGAGATACATAAGGGGGAGGAATAGAGTAGGAGATAGGTGACATCACAGGGGGGAATGGTAGAAAGAAATGCAGTTCATTGGAGGTCAGTGTTACATGACAGATGTCAGACACAGATCATGGAAAGAGGAGTGCCACAAGATAAGCATGGGAAAGTCAAGAAATGGAAGGTTTACACTGTTACTTACACCAAAGTTTCTTGCTGGGCATGCATGCACACGTGTGCGCACCATGAGGCACGGGTAGGACAGTGTGCGCGCATGTAAGGCAGACTGAGCATGTGGGAGCATGTTGGTAGACTTGTAAGACTGTTTGCGCTAGTGTGCACGCGTGTAGGGCAGACTGAGCATGTGGGAGCCTGTTGGCAGAGTTGTAACACTGTTTGCGCTGGTGTGCGCGCGTGTAGGGCAGACTGAGCATGTGGGAGCCTATTGGCAGAGTTGTAACACTGTTTGCGCTGGTGTGCGCGTGTTTTAACCCGAATAAGCAGATTCCAAACTGTGTAAGCATGTGTGCGCGCGTGTAAGCCACTGTGAGCGTGTTTTTGCTGGTATGCACGTTGCTCCCCCCTGAGGAAACAGAAAGGAAAAAGGAAGCAACAGAATTAGTAGGAAGCTAGCAGGGAATACTGCTGGAGCTAGCAGGTGAAAACAATTAGAAGCAGACAATTACACAGGCAGAATAGTAGCTCAGCCAAGCACTTAAAACTCTGCAAACAGCAGTGCAGGAGACACTGCAAGACAGGAGTAAGCTATTAGAAGTGAAAACTGAAAAAGCTGAACTCAGAGCAGAAATGCTAGGGCCTGCCATAGCTGTCATAAGGAGACATAGGCGACTTGCTGAGGGTGGTGACAAAGCAGATGGTGCCAGACAATCCACAGTGAGGAGACGGAGAAGAGTGTAGAGGCCCAGGGTCACCTACCACGGGTTACATGAGCTGGAGATAGTAGAGCACTATAGAGTGGACAGAGACCTCCTGCAGCAAATTGTCGAGCTGTGCAGGCCACGCCTCACACACAGAACCAACAGAGGGGAACCCATCCCAGTGGAAACCAAGGTATGTGTTGGCCTAAGAATACTAGCAACAGGTACCTTCCAGAGACCAACTGGTGATATGATGGGGATATCACAGGCATCAGCCTCCAGGGTACTGCACCAGTTCCTGGATGCCATGTCAGCACATGTCGGTGATCATGTATATTTCCCCAGTGCCCGTGAGGTATTGGCCAGCAATATGCATCTCTTCCAGCAAATAGCAGAATACCCTGAGGTAGTGGGTGCAATAGACTGCACGCACATATGCATCAAAGCACTAGCCAGTGAGCGGAGTAGGGCCTACATTAACCGCAAGGGCTTCCCCTCCATCAACTGCCAGGTCATGTGTGATGCCTAGGGCATAATAATGAATGTGTGTGCTGGCTGCCCTGGGAGCTACCATGATTCCCATATCTGGCATTTGACGCAGCTGTACCAGACATTTGCCAATGGGGACATCCCACACGGACACCTAGTGGGGGATGCAGGTTATGCACTGGAGCCGTGGTTGATGACACCCATCAGAAACGCACACACACCGAACAGGAACGCCATAATGAGGCACATGCCCAAACACGTAATGTAATAGAGCATGTGTTTGGGCTGCTCAAGTCACGGTTCCGGTGTCTGGACACATCTGGTGGAGCCTTGCAGTACTCACCAACTACATGTACCCAAATTGTCATGGTATGTGCTATGCTACATAATATGATCTTGCGAAAACAGCTGCAGCAGGACCAGCATAGGGCCGGGCCAAACAGCCCCCCACCATTGCCAAGGCCATCACAGGCAGAGCGTGACTCGGAGGAGGAACAACCTGAGCCTGCCCCAGTAGGCAGAAGGAGGCGTGCCCAGTATGCCCTGGCCTTGGCAAAGAGGCAACAAATAGCACATACACTGGCTCAGTAGGAACCCTTGGAATGATACCCCCTCTCTGATTCACTCATATAATAACATGGATGCCTACAATGACATAACCTGCTCTCAAACATGTACAGGGAGTGTAATATATGCATCCGACAGAGGCAGCCCTGCAGCACCACCTGAGGCATGAATGCCATGTGTTAAGTAATGTAACACCATGTACTATATGCACACTTGAGGACCCTGACTAACATCCACCCTCACCAAGCATGAAGACACAATATGATGATGGGATGATCAATTGCAATAATTGGCTGAAGTAATGCAGTTAGTCAAAGGGGAGCCAATGTGTGCCAGCCTGGGATGACATGCTGAGCATGACATGATGCACCACCTGCTAGGGCTGGCGTGCACCTATCAGTCCAGGCCTCATGGATACTGGCAAAGGCTGTCAGTACCCACAGCGTGCCCTGAATAGGTAAGGCTCAAAACACAAACCCACCTCCATAGGTACCACAAGGGATAAGATCCTAGATGTAATGCTACCCAATGCCAGAAGTCTAAACAGCAAGATGCGTGCAGTGTAAACGCACCCAGTATGGCGAATGTTGATATCTGTCCTGTAACAGAAAACTGGGTCAAGGCTGACAGCAGCACCCTAACACTACCATGTTACACCTTATACTGTGCTGTACAGCCTCAAAACATGGAACAAGCTACAAAAGGAGGGTGACTAGCAATAATTGTCAAGGATAACCACACCCCCATGTTGGTACCACAACAAGAAGCAGCATGGACTAGCCATGGTCAAGTAACAGTGGCTAAAACCACTTCCCAGTATATAGCCTGCTACAGACTACCATCCTAACACCAAGAACTGCACCTGGCCTATGTTGGAATACATGAATATATCAAGCCCCCCAAACCACATTATATTGGTTGACTGAAAATACCCAGACATACACTGGGAGCATTATACTAGCACCAACACTGTAGGAGAAAAGTTCCTAGAATCCATAAACCAAAATGCCCAGGAACAATGTACCACTCCAACAAGAGGGGTAAGCATACTGGATGTGATAATCAGCAACATGGGTACTGGATGGCAAGATGAGAAGTGTATCCCTCACTGGTAAGACCAGACCATAGAGTAATCACACCGGATATACACATCCTGACCACAGTCCCTGGCCAGAAAACCACAGTGAAAACATGTGTAAAGCATAAGTTGTACCCTCCAAACTGATGTGGAATCCATTAAAGGCCCTGTGCAGGTGCAAAATATGGGACACACCGCAGAACCTGTTACACAGGCATTCCATGAACACAGCCAGGAATGCTTGGATTATGCAATCACAAATAACAACAAGACACAATGCCATACACGCAGGCATCTGGCATGCTGGACTCCAGCCATTACCAAACCATGCAAGAGAATGAGGAAGCTACTACATGATAGAGCAAACATAAAAAGGGAAGTAATCACTGATCAGTAGTATGGCAATAAAATATGTCCACACATACAATCCACTAAGGCCAGCTACAACAAGTAGAATCTGTGAATCCTGAGGCAATGTTACACCTACCCCAAGTACACAGACAACCCTCAACTCCCCCCAATAAATACAAATATATGTGAGAGATGCAACCATTTATCCAAACCGGAGGCTGAGCTCCCTCAACTCAGTACTGTCAAAACTAGTCAGGAGGAGAAGATAACCACACATACCACAAACCCAGTCCCACATAAACCTATCACAACTGTAAACCAAACACATAAACACAGAAAAACATTCCTGGAGGCCCTAATTACAAACACACCACACTAACAGAGGCCTCCAAAGCAGACCCCCAAGTAACCACAACCTCCAAACATAGCACATGCAACACATAGTACACAAAGCTGGTGTGCCAAACAGTCACAGGCCAGAAGGAGAAACAACATGCCTGATACAGTTGTAATAGGTGACTCTATAGGCAGACACACTGCTGTCCCACTCACCAGAATGAACAAGGGAAAGGGTACAGTAAGCTGCCTGTAGGCATTGTTTATGCACATGGAGTAGGGTGTAAAAAGAAACCTCAATTAACATCTTATTAGTATTTTAACTGTACACTACATTCCTATTGACTGCAGGTGTATATCCCCTACATGTATTCTTACACTAGGCAACATGCATTTGATTGCATTGCCTAGTTGCATTTGATTGCGTTATGGGTTTTGCTACTTCATGATATACCTGGCCTATATCTGACATGGTAACTGTCTAGGATGCAGATGTTACTGCTACATACTTGTATTAAATTGACTTGTTTATGTATCTGCACATCTGGATGTGTTCACATGGCTTTTTCACTTGTTTTCTACACAACCCTACTTTGCAGGTAGCACACTAACATTTCTGGGGAACACCTTGACAGGCTACACGTGTGCCAGATTTACCTATGCATGTCAGCCATTTCACAACTATTTAGGACTGTTGCATACTTCACAGCTACTGGCACTTCCTTCATCCACTTTATATGGGACTGCACTACTGGGGGTTGTCAGCACTTACTACAACAGAGTAACATTTCTTCACTGCAAGGGTACAACAACATTTCTGAGTAACTGGCACATACACACTGCAAGTATTATACCTTTGTTATTTACATTAAATCTCTTTTCTACAGGCTCTCTCCTGTATTTGACATTACACTGCATACAGTAGACCTATTCAGGACATGCTATACCTTTATTGATAGGTTACAAGACTGTTTTACAGGATCACTCACTTTTTATCTATGACAGTGCATGCAGAGATAGTATTCCAGACATGTTTTTGCTTTATTCATGGGTTACTACACTCTATTCCTAGCTATCTGACTTATGATATGTAACAGTACATGCAGAGGATTTATTCAGGGAATGAATATTTTATACTTCACAGCTACTGCCACTTCCTTCATCCACTTCCTATGGGACTGCACAACTGTGCGTTGACAGCACCTAATACAACAGTACTATTTTTGATTGCAAGGGTACAACAACATTTCAAAGTAAGTGACACAGACACACTCCAAGTTTTATACCTTTATTAATTACATTGAACACTCTTTTCTACAGGGCCCCTCCTTTACTTGTTATTACAGTGCAAACGGAAGACATATTCAGGACATATACCTTTCTTGATAGGTTACAACACTCTTTTTCAGGCCTGCTCACTTTATATGTTATGACAATACATGCAGGGATAGTATTCCAGAGTTATTTAGCTTGATTGGTGGGCTAGTACACTCAATTTCTGGCACACTGACGTTTGTTATATAACAGTACATGCAGAGGATTTACTCAGGACATTTTATTGCTGTATTATTGGGCTTAAACACTTTTCTCATGCTCACTCACATATATCATGTAACAATACATGCATAATATTTACTAACCTGCCTGGTGGCGTAGCCTTTGCAGCCTATCTGCATAAGCTTTCTGGTTCATAGCATGAGCACGTGCAGCTGTGGAGTAAATAAAGGGATATTGAGACATACCTATCCATTATTTAGACTATATTAGCTTATCTTACATACTGCATTCCATGGCTACCTACTTAGTAGTGGGGCATCCCACATTTGACGGCCTCCTGGAGCCACTGGCTCAGAAGTTCCTGCTTCCACCTCTTCAGGTCTGCATGGTGGTGACAGACCTGCTCACCAGTCCGAGGGACGCCTGTGACACTGGTGAGTTCATGAGCCAACCGGTTCCAAGCCTCCGCCTTATACTCCATTCCTTGGAACTGGCCCTGCAGGAGTTGAGTCTCATGCCGATGGACTAGGAGCCAAACCATATATCTTGACTCCTCGATGCCCCAGCGTTGTGCTCGAAAACATGTACCCTCTCCAGCACCAGACATTCTAACTGCAGATGGGAGCTACAATTAGTTATGGCAAATATTCCCGCCTATGCTGCATAAATATGCCGCATTTCCCGCACTTTTCTGTGACTGGCCGTTTTTGAATATTCTCGGCTGACTGCAGGCCTGCTTAGCAATGGTTAATCAAACATTTATTTCTATATATATGTTAACAGTGGATGTTTATCCTAAGCTGTTGTGGCTTAGTGATTCAGTTCTTGATTATGGTGCACAGTGTCCTGGTTTCAAACCTTATCATTGCATTTTATTTTACTACTGTCCAGACAAGTTAGGGGGCGTGGCTGTGTTTAAGCATCGTTCCTCTACGTTGCTCCACGTTGCCCGACTGTGCACTGGTTGGCGCAGCGCGCACCTCCGCACAAACCGATTGCACTGGGTAAAGCGCTATTTAGCTTTGGGCAACTATTTTGCGCTGGGTAAAGTGCGATTTAGCTATGGGCAACTACATTGCGCTGGGTAAAGCGCGAGTTAGCTAGGGGCAACTATATTGCGCTGGGTGAAGCGCTGCTTAACTGCGAGCAATTTTATATTGGGATCCTTTAAAATATTTATTTTATTCACTGATACATTGGCCATTTCACTGCTTTTTAGTTATGTTTAAACATATATGTTGGGTATTATTCCATATACTGATTTAAAAAATAAATACGAAAGGGAGCGGTGGGACTCGAACCGTGAATGCCTCTTCTTTGTGCGAACGCTCTACCATTACGCGATTGAGTGTGATTTGCATAAACATTCTTTCTTACGCTCTTCCATGTCAGAGTTGCTAACTGTAGCTAAGCAATGAGCACAGCCGCGCACACACGTGCAAATACGGGCAGCTATTTTGGGTATTTAAAAAAAAAATGAATGTTATGCGTTTTAGATGTGAGATGGGGGTTTACAATATCAAACAATGGGGTGTTGGGTGCAGGGACATTTGACCGGACTCACTCTTGTTTATTTCCATTTATTTTCAACACTTGCAGGGGCGTGGACATTTAGACTGCTCAGCAGTCGGACACGCCCCCTGCTTTCTTACACGGTCTTTGTAGGAGTTACGGTTGGGTCAGCGTGCCCTCATGCATATTCATGGCACACTGATGTCATACCGTTCAACTGCAGCCTCCGAGTAAGACTTATTAAGTCTTACACGGAGGATTCGTGAATCCGGGGGACTGTCTATAGGTTTCCAACGTGGTCATGGTACACCAGTACACATTGCAATGCATAACTTTTGAGGACCTCTTCTGTTATGCATACAATACCTGTAGAGAGGCCTGGCTGATGTCTCCTGTGGTACAACTGTCACATCTGATTACCCTAACCCATAAGCCACATCCTTGCAGAATCCAGGCAATTGTTGAATGGGTACTGTGCAGCCAGTACTTGCTAAGCATTCCTGAAACCCCCTCAGTGTTGTGGCATGTTACTAGGTAGCCCACATGACCAGTTTGCTACATGTGATGTCATCTGTATTGGATGGCCATCTGTTTATTTCCTACATCATTCCTGTCCCATACATCCTTGCCACATAAATGACAGTCTGCACTGTTTGCCATGGTATATGCAATGATGAGGTATGGCTATATGTCCAGCTCATGGGCACTACTTGTTGGGTATTTGGCCCACGCCATGTCATGTAATATGTGTGCAAACCACGGCTGCCTCTGTTGCAGGTAAGTATGCACATTTGATGGCCAAACATCTTGGATAGCAGACCAATAAGTGGTGTGACACTGGGGACGTGTACTTGCTGAAAGGTGCATTTCCATGACAAATGCATGCAGTCAGTACATCAACAGCTGCTTCCGCTATATTTTATCTGGAGTGTGTGCACACATATGCTTCCAGTGTTTGTGAAGGTATGTATTCCCCATATTTGCTGCTCTAACCTATGATTCCATATTGCACACTCATTGCTCATGTTTGGACCACATTGCAGGTTTTAAGGGTTGTGAACCACAGTATTGTGATATGCCGTAGTGTAGATCTGTAACAGTTGCCATTGTAATACTGGTATATACACTGTTGTAGCACTGTATAAGGGTAATGTTTCACACATGTCCCTACTGTAGGCCATTTATCCCACCATTATGTTCATCCCTGTGGACACATTTTGCAATGACAGGGTGTTAGTTATATTGCAGGTTCCTGACATACCCTTCAGATACACCATCATGGTCACCACTGTGATGTAGTTCAGTTAACAGCAACAATATGTGAACATGTATGGCATGCATTATGGGTAGTTGTGTTAAATGTGTGCATGGAATATACCATAGCCATCACATGACCAATGTATTGGCAAGCATGAACATAAACCATACTCATCAGCAACAGGCTGCTGCCTTGGTGGTATACCAGAGGGACCTACATAAGTGTGTGAGAGATGTGATGTCAGTAGCCACAGCTGTGGCATTGGTACAGGGTGGGTGAAGCATTACAGTACATCAACAGTACAATTCCACAGTACTACAGCTTATGCACATCTGTTTATTACTACTATGCAGCAACAGACTATATATGTGTCATCTCACATATGCATGATCTACCTGTACAGATGAGGATGTATATGCAACAGTGGTCTACTGATGTGTCCTGTGGCCTTACCTGCATGATCCTCTGCCGGTGTGTGGGTAGCACCCGCCTCCACAATGGTCTCCGCCGGTTGTTGTGTATGTGGGCGGCCAGGTGCTATGAAGCTGGTGAGGAGCTTCTCAACACATGTCAGGGGGATGGATGGCATGACCCCCCCCTGCTGTGAGGTGATCCCCTGGACTGCAGCAGCACGCCGATGGGCATTGGGAAGCAGGTCACTGCAATGATGCCAGAACTGCTCATAACTGCTGTTGTGCAGGCCAACATCATTGACCCTGTGGACTAGATCATTCCACAGAGCAGTCCACTCCTGCTGCTCATGGACTGTCCTGCCAAACAGCATCTGGTAGTGCTGTGCCAGGTGGTTGATGATGACCTCATTTTCATCCACTGAATAGACAGGTAATCTACCATGTGACATCTTGCCTGAAAGACGAAAAGATGGAAACAGGCCTGAGCAACTCATACAGCAAGGTAACCATAGTTCTTAATACACATCTCTGTTTCCCCCCACCATATCTGCGACAACAAACTGTTCACACAACTCAATAGTTATGGCTACAGCTTACCTACCATTGGGACATATATCGTATTGTACCATGCTTTGTGCTATGTGTTTGTAGCCATGTTCCCTGTGGGGACACTATCATTGCTGGCCTGCTACAGACAATGTCACCTGCATGCCATTGTAAGGACCACTATAGTTCCATTTATGCATGTGGTCTGTTTGTTAGTGATTGCTACACATCTGTCATTATGTGTTAATGGGGATATCTATGCATGCTGTTGGACATGATCCGGGATGGTGTGGACTATTACTAGCCACATATGTTCTATAACAGTGACACGATAGCATGTTTAGGGAACGGTTGCCAGCAGAACCACCTCTCCCACCTCATCTGGCCATGTTACCAGGTCACATCACATTTGGGACCCACTCTGGGGCCTCCTCATCTACTGGTCCTGCACTACCTTCAGGTGGAACCACCTCAGATTCATAGGTTCATAGGTAGTACTAGGCTATTGGCCATAGGGCCTATATAAGCCTTGCCAAAATGGTACCCTGGCATTCGCCAGCCAAGAAAATTATTTTCCTGTGCACCTGTCATGCAGAGCCACAGATGTGATCCCCAGTGTGAATTTCCTATTTCCCATCCAATCATCAAGATTTTTCTTGAAGAGTGCTAATGAGGAGCTCTATTTGACATAGATAGGTTGTATTTATTGAATCCACAGCGAGAGTCACAGCCAAAATTAACGCTTCCAAGCTGATACGTTTTCGATCAAAATCTTCTTCAGATACAAACAACGTTATAAAACAACCATAATATATACCCTATTGTTTAATTGAAAAATTGCCTGTCCAATAAAATTATTGCTTAAAAAACTCACAATTAACATTCCGTGGAAAAGACCCAAGGGACACATTACAATATTTTAAAATATATAAAGCACAATTGTCTCTAATTATTTTTAGTATTTAAATAATTGTTGAGAAGAATTTATTAAAAACCACTAACAATAATGTTATCTTTGACAAAATTCTCCAAAAGAAATATATATATAATATGTATATATATATATATATATATATGTATATATATATATATATATATATATATATATATATATATATATATATATATATATATATATATATATATAATGAATAGTATAATAGTAATACTGCCATCTGGTGATTTGCTTATAAAATACATCTAAAAAATCAAAGTTTTGCTGATCTTGATCTCAATACAGGCTTAATAGACAAAAAATCATTTAGACCAGGGGGGTTTGTAGATTCCAAAATAATCTGCCAAAACAACTCCATGTATTCCAACTTCGCCTCCCAGGTTCTATTAACAACGAGCAATTCAACTTTTTATTTAATAAACAGCCAAGGGTCCCTTCTGTCTTTGGGATACCAAAAGTACATAAGGATAGTCAGGATCCCCCCTAAGGGTTATTGTTTCCTCTGAGGGGTCTGTCACTACCCCATTAGCAAAATTTGTGGATGATAAACTTAAACAGCTCTCATATTTTAGTGAAACAGTCCTTAGGGACTCATGGGATTTTTTGAGATCTGTTAAACCACATTTGTTTTCTTCCAGTCTTGTTTTTGTTACACTGGATGTAGTTGAATTGTTTGATTCTATTCCTCACGACATAGGGCTTCAGTGGTTGGAAGAGAGTATGAGGGATAGTGGGTTGCTTTCCCATGATGATTTTAGGAATTGCCTATTGTTTATGGAGGTGATCCTGAAAAATAACTATATGTTTTTTCAAGGTGAGTTTTTAAGCAAAACAAAGGAGTTGCCATGGGGGCCAAATGTGCCCCCACATATGCTAATATAGTTTTAAACTGGTGGGAGAAATTGTATGTGATTCATAGCCCCTTTTCTGGTTGTTGGTCCTTATACAAAAGGTTTTTAGATGATATTTGTATTTTTTGGACCGACACCCAAGAACAATTTTTTTGAATTTTTGAATTACCTTAAAGGGACAACTATTTTTTTAGATTTTACTTATGAATTTAATCAAAATCAGTTGATATATTTAGATATTTCTCTTAGTAAGGACAATTCAAGTTTTGCTTCTAAGATACACCGTAAAAACACTTTTTCTAATTCCTATTTACACTTTTTTAGTGGGCATCCTTATTTTCAGAAGAAGAATTTAATTAAGGGGCAATTGGTAAGGGTCAGCAGAATGGCCTCCCGTGATGATTAATTTTTATTGGAATGTGACAAAGTGCTCAACATGTTTAGTGAGAGAGCATATCCGAAACCACTATTGGATGAAGTTTTGGAAGTGGTTATCCGGGGTAGGAAAGATAGGTTTGCTCCAATATTGGGGCAGGATGCACCTCCTATAACAACAACTAGTGCAGTAAACAATACGCCTTATAATTGGGATTATGCATATATTTTAGATTATTCAGGTGATTCGGGGGTGATTAAAGATGTTATCAGTAGAGAATGGGAAAGGTTTGTTCAAATTTCCGACCTGGGGTTAAATAAACAACAGCCATTAAAATTTATTTATCATAAGGACTTAAATTTTAAACAACTTTTTGAGTTTGGTACAACCAGTTTTAAGAGTAACAGGTCTCGTAGGTATGGAACCTACAAATGTGGTTTTTGTTCACAATGTTCAAATATTATTAACAAAGACAATGGGCAGGATTCATGAAGGCTTGCACGGAGTGTAAGAGACGTGTAAGACTCCATGCAAGCCTCGCGATCCAGGAACAGCCCGAAACTCCGTGTAAGAGACCAGCTAAAACGTCTCTTACATGGACTGGGTGTGGATATGCTAAATACCTCACTTGCAGCTGAAAGGCATGCAAATGAGGTAGAGTAGCGATCCACGAAACAGAAAGCAGCCCGTGTAAGAGCCGTTTTAGCTGCAGAAATGTACTCAGTTGACAACTGAGTACGTTTCTGCAAAATTCACAATGGAGCCATGTCAGCTCCAAAAGAAGGGTGCATATGTATCAGGCAGCATGCCAATGGCCAAATATGTGGCTATTGGCAAGGTACCCCAATGCAAATATGAGAAATAAATAATTTTTTTTTTCGGCGATCGCCGGTGTTTAAACGCAGCGCAGCCCCGCGCAAACAGGCTGCGCTGTATAAAACATAAAAATGAAGGTTATAAACCCACAAATGTGGGTTTTATGCAATACATGGGTTTACAATGCAGGGACCAGCAGACCAAAAACAACATGGCCACCGTTTAGTGGTTGCTAAGGGTGGAAGCTGAGTCTAAGACATCTAACTAAGCATTAGTAGGCAATCTGATGTAAATGAGGGTTAGGATACTGAATCCCACTGTCACATAGCAAATGAGCACATTCTGAGTAATGTAAGAGATACATAAGGGGGAGGAATAGAGTAGGAGATAGGTGACATCACAGGGGGGAATGGTAGAAAGAAATGCAGTTCATTGGAGGTCAGTGTTACATGACAGATGTCAGACACAGATCATGGAAAGAGGAGTGCCACAAGATAAGCATGGGAAAGTCAAGAAATGGAAGGTGTACACTGTTACTTACATCAAAGTTTCTTGCTGGGCATGCATGCACACGTGTGCGCACCATGAGGCACGGGTAGGACAGTGTGCGCGCATGTAAGGCAGACTGAGCATGTGGGAGCATGTTGGTAGACTTGTAAGACTGTTTGTGCTAGTGTGCACGCGTGTAGGGCAGACTGAGCATGTGGGAGCCTGTTGGCAGAGTTGTAACACTGTTTGCGCTGGTGTGCGCGCGTGTAGGGCAGACTGAGCATGTGGGAGCCTATTGGCAGAGTTGTAACACTGTTTGCGCTGGTGTGCGCGCGTTTTAACCCGAATAAGCAGATTCCAAACTGTGTAAGCATGTGTGCGCGCGTGTAAGCCACTGTGAGCGTGTTTTTGCTGGTATGCACGTTGCTCCCCCCTGAGGAAACAGAAAGGAAAAAGGAAGCAACAGAATTAGTAGGAAGCTAGCAGGGAATACTGCTGGAGCTAGCAGGTGAAAACAATTAGAAGCAGACAATTACACAGGCAGAATAGTAGCTCAGCCAAGCACTTAAAACTCTGCAAACAGCAGTGCAGGAGACACTGCAAGACAGGAGTAAGCTATTAGAAGTGAAAACTGAAAAAGCTGAACTCAGAGCAGAAATGCTAGGGCCTGCCATAGCTGTCATAAGGAGACATAGGCGACTTGCTGAGGGTGGTGACAAAGCAGATGGTGCCAGACAATCCACAGTGAGGAGACGGAGAAGAGTGTAGAGGCCCAGGGTCACCTACCACGGGTTACATGAGCTGGAGATAGTACAGCACTATAGAGTGGACAGAGACCTCCTGCAGCAAATTGTCGAGCTGTGCAGGCCACGCCTCACACACAGAACCAACAGAGGGGAACCCATCCCAGTGGAAACCAAGGTATGTGTTGGCCTAAGAATACCAGCAACAGGTACCTTCCAGAGACCAACTGGTGATATGATGGGGATATCACAGGCATCAGCCTCCAGGGTACTGCACCAGTTCCTGGATGCCATGTCAGCACATGTCGGTGATCATGTATATTTCCCCAGTGCCCGTGAGGTATTGGCCAGCAATATGCATCTCTTCCAGCAAATAGCAGAATACCCTGAGGTAGTGGGTGCAATAGACTGCACGCACATATGCATCAAAGCACTAGCCAGTGAGCGGGGTAGGGCCTACATTAACCGCAAGGGCTTCCCCTCCATCAACTGCCAGGTCATGTGTGATGCCTAGGGCATAATAATGAATGTGTGTGCTGGCTGCCCTGGGAGCTACCATGATTCCCATATCTGGCATTTGACGCAGCTGTACCAGACATTTGCCAATGGGGACATCCCACACGGACACCTAGTGGGGGATGCAGGTTATGCACTGGAGCCGTGGTTGATGACACCCATCAGAAACGCACACACACCGAACAGGAATGCCATAATGAGGCACATGCCCAAACACGTAATGTAATAGAGCATGTGTTTGGGCTGCTCAAGTCACGGTTCCGGTGTCTGGACACATCTGGTGGAGCCTTGCAGTACTCACCAACTACATGTACCCAAATTGTCATGGTATGTGCTATGCTACATAATATGATCTTGCGAAAACAGCTGCAGCAGGACCAGCATAGGGCCGGGCCAAACAGCCCCCCACCATTGCCAAGGCCATCACAGGCAGAGCGTGACTCAGAGGAGGAACAACCTGAGCCTGCCCCAGTAGGCAGAAGGAGGCGTGCCCAGTATGCCCTGGCCTTGGCAAAGAGGCAACAAATAGCACATACACTGGCTCAGTAGGAACCCTTGGAATGATACCCCCTCTCTGATTCACTCATATAATAACATGGATGCCTACAATGACATAACCTGCTCTCAAACATGTACAGGGAGTGTAATATGTGCATCCGACAGCGGCAGCCCTGCAGCACCACCTGAGGCATGAATGCCATGTGTTAAGTAATGTAACACCATGTACTATATGCACACTTGAGGACCCTGACTAACATCCACCCTCACCAAGCATGAAGACACAATATGATGATGGGATGATCAATTGCAATAATTGGCTGAAGTAATGCAGTTAGTCAATGTGTGCCAGCCTGGGATGACATGCTGAGCATGACATGAATCACCACCTGCTAGGGCTGGCGTGCACCTATCAGTCCAGGCCTCATGGATACTGGCAAAGGCTGTCAGTACCCACAGCGTGCCCTGAATAGGTAAGGCTCAAAACACAAACCCACCTCCATAGGTACCACAAGGGATAAGATCCTAGATGTAATGCTACCCAATGCCAGAAGTCTAAACAGCAAGATGCGTGCAGTGTAAACGCACCCAGTATGGCGAATGTTGATATCTGTCCTGTAACAGAAAACTGGGTCAAGGCTGACAGCAGCACCCTAACACTACCATGTTACACCTTATACTGTGCTGTACAGCCTCAAAACATGGAACAAGCTACAAAAGGAGGGTGACTAGCAATAATTGTCAAGGATAACCACACCCCCATGTTGGTACCACAACAAGAAGCAGCATGGACTAGCCATGGTCAAGTAACAGTGGCTAAAACCACTTCCCAGTATATAGCCTGCTACAGACTACCGTCCTAACACCAAGAACTGCACCTGGCCTATGTTGGAATACATGAATATATCAAGCCCCCCAAACCACATTATATTGGTTGACTGAAAATACCCAGACATACACTGGGAGCATTATACTAGCACCAACACTGTAGGAGAAAAGTTCCTAGAATCCATAAACCAAAATGCCCAGGAACAATGTACCACTCCAACAAGAGGGGTAAGCATACTGGATGTGATAATCAGCAACATGGGTACTGGATGGCAAGATGAGAAGTGTATCCCTCACTGGTAAGACCAGACCATAGAGTAATCACACCGGATATACACATCCTGACCACAGTCCCTGGCCAGAAAACCACAGTGAAAAACATGTGTAAAGCATAAGTTGTACCCCTCCAAACTGATGTGGAATCCATTAAAGGCCCTGTGCAGGTGCAAAATATGGGACACACCGCAGAACCTGTTACACAGGCATTCCATGAACACAGCCAGGAATGCTTGGATTATGCAATCACAAATAACAACAAGACACAATGCCATACACGCAGGCATCTGGCATGCTGGACTCCAGCCATTACCAAACCATGCAAGAGAATGAGGAAGCTACTACATGATAGAGCAAACATAAAAAGGGAAGTAATCACTGATCAGTAGTATGGCAATAAAATATGTCCACACATACAATCCACTAAGGCCAGCTACAACAAGTAGAATCTGTGAATCCTGAGGCAATGTTACACCTACCCCAAGTACACAGACAACCCTCAACTCCCCCCAATAAATACAAATATATGTGAGAGATGCAACCATTTATCCAAACCGGAGGCTGAGCTCCCTCAACTCAGTACTGTCAAAACTAGTCAGGAGGAGAAGGTAACCACACATACCACAAACCCAGTCCCACATAAACCTATCACAACTGTAAACCAAACACATAAACACAGAAAAACATTCCTGGAGGCCCTAATTACAAACACACCACACTAACAGAGGCCTCCAAAGCAGACCCCCAAGTAACCACAACCTCCAAACATAGCACATGCAACACATAGTACACAAAGCTGGTGTGCCAAACAGTCACAGGCCAGAAGGAGAAACAACATGCCTGATACAGTTGTAATAGGTGACTCTATAGGCAGACACACTGCTGTCCCACTCACCAGAATGAACAAGGGAAAGGGTACAGTAAGCTGCCTGTAGGCATTGTTTATGCACATGGAGTAGGGTGTAAAAAGAAACCTCAATTAACATCTTATTAGTACTTTAACTGTACACTACATTCCTATTGACTGCAGGTGTATATCCCCTACATGTATTCTTACACTAGGCAACATGCATTTGATTGCGTTGCCTAGTTGCATTTGATTGCGTTATGGGTTTTGCTACTTCATGATATACCTGGCCTATATCTGACATGGTAACTGTCTAGGATGCAGATGTTACTGCTACATACTTGTATTAAATTGACTTGTTTATGTATCTGCACATCTGGATGTGTTCACATGGCTTTTTCACTTGTTTTCTACACAACCCTACTTTGCAGGTAGCACACTAACATTTCTGGGGAACACCTTGACAGGCTACACGTGTGCCAGATTTACCTATGCATGTCAGCCATTTCACAACTATTTAGGACTGTTGCATACTTCACAGCTACTGGCACTTCCTTCATCCACTTTATATGGGACTGCACTACTGGGGTTGTCAGCACTTACTACAACAGAGTAACATTTCTTCACTGCAAGGGTACAACAACATTTCTGAGTAACTGGCACATACACACTGCAAGTATTATACTTTTGTTATTTACATTAAATCTCTTTTCTACAGGCTCTCTCCTGTATTTGACATTACACTGCATACAGTAGACCTATTCAGGACATGCTATACCTTTATTGATAGGTTACAAGACTGTTTTACAGGATCACTCACTTTTTATCTATGACAGTGCATGCAGAGATAGTATTCCAGACATGTTTTTGCTTTATTCATGGGTTACTACACTCTATTCCTAGCTATCTGACTTATGATATGTAACAGTACATGCAGAGGATTTATTCAGGGAATGAATATTTTATACTTCACAGCTACTGCCACTTCCTTCATCCACTTCCTATGGGACTGCACAACTGTGCGTTGACAGCACCTAATACAACAGTACTATTTTTTATTGCAAGGGTACAACAACATTTCAAAGTAAGTGACACAGACACACTCCAAGTTTTATACCTTTATTAATTACATTGAACACTCTTTTCTACAGGGCCCCTCCTTTACTTGTTATTACAGTGCAAACGGAAGACATATTCAGGACATATACCTTTCTTGATAGGTTACAACACTCTTTTTCAGGCCTGCTCACTTTATATGTTATGACAATACATGCAGGGATAGTATTCCAGAGTTATTTAGCTTGATTGGTGGGCTAGTACACTCAATTTCTGGCACACTGACGTTTGTTATATAACAGTACATGCAGAGGATTTACTCAGGACATTTTATTGCTGTATTATTGGGCTTAAACACTTTTCTCATGCTCACTCACATATATCATGTAACAATACATGCATAATATTTACTAACCTGCCTGGTGGCGTAGCCTTTGCAGCCTATCTGCATAAGCTTTCTGGTTCATAGCATGAGCACGTGCAGCTGTGGAGTAAATAAAGGGATATTGAGACATACCTATCCATTATTTAGACTATATTAGCTTATCTTACATACTGCATTCCATGGCTACCTACTTAGTAGTGGGGCATCCCACATTTGACGGGCCTCCTGGAGCCACTGGCTCAGAAGTTCCTGCTTCCACCTCTTCAGGTCTGCATGGTGGTGACAGACCTGCTCACCAGTCCGAGGGATGCCTGTGACACTGGTGAGTTCATGAGCCAACCGGTTCCAAGCCTCCGCCTTATACTCCATTCCTTGGAACTGGCCCTGCAGGAGTTGAGTCTCATGCCGATGGACTAGGAGCCAAACCATATATCTTGACTCCTCGATGCCCCAGCGTTGTGCTCGAAAACATGTACCCTCTCCAGCACCAGACATTCTAACTGCAGATGGGAGCTACAATTAGTTATGGCAAATATTCCCGCCTATGCGACTTAAATATGCCGCATTTCCCGCACTTTTCTGTGACTGGCCGTTTTTGAATATTCTCGGCTGACTGCAGGCCAGCTTAGCAATGGTTAATCAAACATTTATTTCTATATATATGTTAACAGTGGATGTTTATCCTAAGCTGTTGTGGCTTAGTGATTCAGTTCTTGATTATGGTGCACAGTGTCCTGGTTTCAAACCTTATCATTGCATTTTATTTTACTACTGTCCAGACAAGTTAGGGGGCGTGGCTGTGTTTAAGCATCGTTCCTCTACGTTGCTCCACGTTGCCCGACTGTGCACTGGTTGGCGCAGCGCGCACCTCCGCACAAACCGATTGCACTGGGTAAAGCGCTATTTAGCTTTGGGCAACTATTTTGCGCTGGGTAAAGTGCGATTTAGCTATGGGCAACTACATTGCGCTGGGTAAAGCGCGAGTTAGCTAGGGGCAACTATATTGCGCTGGGTGAAGCGCTGCTTAACTGCGAGCAATTTTATATTGGGATCCTTTAAAATATTTATTTTATTCACTGATACATTGGCCATTTCACTGCTTTTTAGTTATGTTTAAACATATATGTTGGGTATTATTCCATATACTGATTTAAAAAATAAATACGAAAGGGAGCGGTGGGACTCGAACCGTGAATGCCTCTTCTTTGTGCGAACGCTCTACCATTACGCGATTGAGTGTGATTTGCATAAACATTCTTTCTTACGCTCTTCCATGTCAGAGTTGCTAACTGTAGCTAAGCAATGAGCACAGCCGCGCACACACGTGCAAATACGGGCAGCTATTTTGGGTATTTAAAAAAAAAATGAATGTTATGCGTTTTAGATGTGAGATGGGGGTTTACAATATCAAACAATAGGGTGTTGGGTGCAGGGACATTTGAGCGGACTCACTCTTGTTTATTTCCATTTATTTTCAACACTTGCAGGGGCGTGGACATTTAGACTGCTCGGCAGTCGGACACGCCCCCTGCTTTCTTACACGGTCTTTGTAGGAGTTACGGTTGGGTCAGCGTGCCCTCATGCATATTCATGGCACACTGATGTCATACCGTTCAACTGCAGCCTCCGAGTAAGACTTATTAAGTCTTACACGGAGGATTCGTGAATCCGGGGGACTGTCTATAGGTTTCCAACGTGGTCATGGTACACCAGTACACATTGCAATGCATAACTTTTGAGGACCTCTTCTGTTATGCATACAATACCTGTAGAGAGGCCTGGCTGATGTCTCCTGTGGTACAACTGTCACATCTGATTACCCTAACCCATAAGCCACATCCTTGCAGAATCCAGGCAATTGTTGAATGGGTACTGTGCAGCCAGTACTTGCTAAGCATTCCTGAAACCCCCTCAGTGTTGTGGCATGTTACTAGGTAGCCCACATGACCAGTTTGCTACATGTGATGTCATCTGTATTGGATGGCCATCTGTTTATTTCCTACATCATTCCTGTCCCATACATCCTTGCCACATAAATGACAGTCTGCACTGTTTGCCATGGTATATGCAATGATGAGGTATGGCTACATGTCCAGCTCATGGGCACTACTTGTTGGGTATTTGGCCCACACCATGTCATGTAAGATGTGTGCAAACCACGGCTGCCTCTGTTGCAGGTAAGTATGCACATTTGATGGCCAAACATCTTGGATAGCAGACCAATAAGTGGTGTGACATTGGGGACGTGTACTTGCTGAAAGGTGCATTTCCATGACAAATGCATGCAGTCAGTACATCAACAGCTGCTTCCGCTATATTTTATCTGGAGTGTGTGCACACATATGCTTCCAGTGTTTGTGAAGGTATGTATTCCCCATATTTGCTGCTCTAACCTATGATTCCATATTGCACACTCATTGCTCATGTTTGGACCACATTGCAGGTTTTAAGGGTTGTGAACCACAGTATTGTGATATGCCGTAGTGTAGATCTGTAACAGTTGCCATTGTAATACTGGTATATACACTGTTGTAGCACTGTATAAGGGTAATGTTTCACACATGTCCCTACTGTAGGCCATTTATCCCACCATTATGTTCATCCCTGTGGACACATTTTGCAATGACAGGGTGTTAGTTATATTGCAGGTTCCTGACATACCCTTCAGATACACCATCATGGTCACCACTGTGATGTAGTTCAGTTAACAGCAACAATATGTGAACATGTATGGCATGCATTATGGGTAGTTGTGTTAAATGTGTGCATGGAATATACCATAGCCATCACATGACCAATGTATTGGCAAGCATGAACATAAACCATACTCATCAGCAACAGGCTGCTGCCTTGGTGGTATACCAGAGGGACCTACATAAGTGTGTGAGAGATGTGATGTCAGTAGCCACAGCTGTGGCATTGGTACAGGGTGGGTGAAGCATTACAGTACATCAACAGTACAATTCCACAGTACTACAGCTTATGCACATCTGTTTATTACTACTATGCAGCAACAGACTATATATGTGTCATCTCACATATGCATGATCTACCTGTACAGATGAGGATGTATATGCAACAGTGGTCTACTGATGTGTCCTGTGGCCTTACCTGCATGATCCTCTGCCGGTGTGTGGGTAGCACCCGCCTCCACAATGGTCTCCGCCGGTTGTTGTGTATGTGGGCGGCCAGGTGCTACGAAGCTGGTGAGGAGCTTCTCAACACATGTCAGGGGGATGGATGGCATGACCCCCCCTGCTGTGAGGTGATCCCCTGGACTGCAGCAGCACGCCGATGGGCATTGGGAAGCAGGTCACTGCAATGATGCCAGAACTGCTCATAACTGCTGTTGTGCAGGCCAACATCATTGACCCTGTGGACTAGATCATTCCACAGAGCAGTCCACTCCTGCTGCTCATGGACTGTCCTGCCAAACAGCATCTGGTAGTGCTGTGCCAGGTGGTTGATGATGACCTCATTTTCATCCACTGAATAGACAGGTAATCTACCATGTGACATCTTGCCTGAAAGACGAAAAGATGGAAACAGGCCTGAGCAACTCATACAGCAAGGTAACCATAGTTCTTAATACACATCTCTGTTCCCCCCCCACCATATCTGCGACAACAAACTGTTCACACAACTCAATAGTTATGGCTACAGCTTACCTACCATTGGGACATATATCGTATTGTACCATGCTTTGTGCTATGTGTTTGTAGCCATGTTCCCTGTGGGGACACTATCATTGCTGGCCTGCTACAGACAATGTCACCTGCATGCCATTGTAAGGACCACTATAGTTCCATTTATGCATGTGGTCTGTTTGTTAGTGATTGCTACACATCTGTCATTATGTGTTAATGGGGATATCTATGCATGCTGTTGGACATGATCCGGGATGGTGTGGACTATTACTAGCCACATATGTTCTATAACAGTGACACGATAGCATGTTTAGGGAACGGTTGCCAGCAGAACCACCTCTCCCACCTCATCTGGCCATGTTACCAGGTCACATCACATTTGGGACCCACTCTGGGGCCTCCTCATCTACTGGTCCTGCACTACCTTCAGGTGGAACCACCTCAGATTCATAGGTTCATAGGTAGTACTAGGCTATTGGCCATAGGGCCTATATAAGCCTTGCCAAAATGGTACCCTGGCATTCGCCAGCCAAGAAAATTATTTTCCTGTGCACCTGTCATGCAGAGCCACAGATGTGATCCCCAGTGTGAATTTCCTATTTCCCATCCAATCATCAAGATTTTTCTTGAAGAGTGCTAATGAGGAGCTCTATTTGACATAGATAGGTTGTATTTATTGAATCCACAGCGAGAGTCACAGCCAAAATTAACGCTTCCAAGCTGATACGTTTCGATCAAAATCTTCTTCAGATACAAACAACGTTATAAAACAACCATAATATATACCCTATTGTTTAATTGAAAATTGCCTGTCCAATAAAATTATTGCTTAAAAAACTCACAATTAACATTCCGTGGAAAAGACCCAAGGGACACATTACAATATTTTAAAATATATAAAGCACAATTGTCTCTAATTATTTTTAGTATTTAAATAATTGTTGAGAAGAATTTATTAAAAACCACTAACAATAATGTTATCTTTGACAAAATTCTCCAAAAGAAATATATATATAGTATATATATATATATATATATATATATATCTATATATCTATATATCTATATATATATATATATATATATATATATATATATATATATATAAAATGAATAGTATAATAGTAATACTGCCATCTGGTGGTTTGCTTATAAAATACATCTAAAAAATCAAAGTTTTGCTGATCTTAATCTCAATACAGGCTTAATAGACAAAAAATCATTTAGACCAGGGGGGTTTGTAGATTCCAAAATAATCTGCCAAAACAACTCCATGTATTCCAACTTCGCCTCCCAGGTTCTATTAACAACGAGCAATTCAACTTTTTATTTAATAAACAGCCAAGGGTCCCTTCTGTCTTTGGGATACCAAAAGTACATAAGGATAGTCAGGATCCCCCCTAAGGGTTATTGTTTCCTCTGAGGGGTCTGTCACTACCCCATTAGCAAAATTTGTGGATGATAAACTTAAACAGCTCTCATATTTTAGTGAAACAGTCCTTAGGGACTCATGGGATTTTTTGAGATCTGTTAAACCACATTTGTTTTCTTCCAGTCTTGTTTTTGTTACACTGGATGTAGTTGAATTGTTTGATTCTATTCCTCACGACATAGGGCTTCAGTGGTTGGAAGAGAGTATGAGGGATAGTGGGTTGCTTTCCCATGATGATTTTAGGAATTGCCTATTGTTTATGGAGGTGATCCTGAAAAATAACTATATGTTTTTTCAAGGTGAGTTTTTTAAGCAAAACAAAGGAGTTGCCATGGGGGCCAAATGTGCCCCCACATATGCTAATATAGTTTTAAACTGGTGGGAGAAATTGTATGTGATTCATAGCCCCTTTTCTGGTTGTTGGTCCTTATACAAAAGGTTTTTAGATGATATTTGTATTTTTTGGACCGACACCCAAGAACAATTTTTTTGAATTTTTGAATTACCTTAAAGGGACAACTATTTTTTTAGATTTTACTTATGAATTTAATCAAAATCAGTTGATATATTTAGATATTTCTCTTAGTAAGGACAATTCAAGTTTTGCTTCTAAGATACACCGTAAAAACACTTTTTCTAATTCCTATTTACACTTTTTTAGTGGACATCCTTATTTTCAGAAGAAGAATTTAATTAAGGGGCAATTGGTAAGGGTCAGCAGAATGACCTCCCGTGATGATTAATTTTTATTGGAATGTGACAAAGTGCTCAACATGTTTAGTGAGAGAGCATATCCGAAACCACTATTGGATGAAGTTTTGGAAGTGGTTATCCGGGGTAGGAAAGATAGGTTTGCTCCAATATTGGGGCAGGATGCACCTCCTATAACAACAACTAGTGCAGTAAACAATACGCCTTATAATTGGGATTATGCATATATTTTAGATTATTCAGGTGATTCGGGGGTGATTAAAGATGTTATCAGTAGAGAATGGGAAAGGTTTGTTCAAATTTCCGACCTGGGGTTAAATAAACAACAGCCATTAAAATTTATTTATCATAAGGACTTAAATTTTAAACAACTTTTTGAGTTTGGTACAACCAGTTTTAAGAGTAACGGGTCTCGTAGGTATGGAACCTACAAATGTGGTTTTGTTCACAATGTTCAAATATTATTAACAAAGACAATGGGCAGGATTCATGAAGGCTTGCACGGAGTGTAAGAGACGTGTAAGACTCCATGCAAGCCTCGCGATCCAGGAACAGCCCGAAACTCCAGCTAAAACGTCTCTTACATGGACTGGGCGTGGATATGCTAAATACCTCACTTGCAGCTGAAAGGCATGCAAATGAGGTAGAGTAGCGATCCACGAAACAGAAAGCAGCCCGTAAGAGCCGTTTTAGCTGCAGAAAAGAATCAAGTTGGACAAATGGAAAATGGGTTTTCCCTAAAATTAAAAATTTTTTGGGGGGCCATGCCCGGGTCCCAAAAAAAGGAAAAAAAGGGTTTTTCAAAAATGGTTTAAAACAGGGCCCGCAGCCCAAATGGCCCCAAATAAGTGGCTAAAATTGCATAGGGCCGGGCCAAACAGCCCCCCACCATTGCCAAGGCCATCACAGGCAGAGCGTGACTCGGAGGAGGAACAACCTGAGCCTGCCCCGGTAGGCAGAAGGAGGCGTGCCCAGTATGCCCTGGCCTTGGCAAAGAGGCAACAAATAGCACATACACTGGCTCAGTAGGAACCCTTGGAATGATACCCCCTCTCTGATTCACTCATATAATAACATGGATGCCTACAATGACATAACCTGCTCTCAAACATGTACAGGGAGTGTAATATGTGCATCCGACAGAGGCAGCCCTGCAGCACCACCTGAGGCATGAATGCCATGTGTTAAGTAATGTAACACCATGTACTATATGCACACTTGAGGACCCTGACTAACATCCACCCTCACCAAGCATGAAGACACAATATGATGATGGGATGATCAATTGCAATAATTGGCTGAAGTAATGCAGTTAGTCAAAGGGGAGCCAATGTGTGCCAGCCTGGGATGACATGCTGAGCATGACATGATGCACCACCTGTTAGGGCTGGCGTGCACCTATCAGTCCAGGCCTCATGGATACTGGCAAAGGCTGTCAGTACCCACAGCGTGCCCTGAATAGGTAAGGCTCAAAACACAAACCCACCTCCATAGGTACCACAAGGGATAAGATCCTAGATGTAATGCTACCCAATGCCAGAAGTCTAAACAGCAAGATGCGTGCAGTGTAAACGCACCCAGTATGGCGAATGTTGATATCTGTCCTGTAACAGAAAACTGGGTCAAGGCTGACAGCAGCACCCTAACACTACCAGGTTACACCTTATACTGTGCTGTACAGCCTCAAAACATGGAACAAGCTACAAAAGGAGGGTGACTAGCAATAATTGTCAAGGATAACCACACCCCCATGTTGGTACCACAACAAGAAGCAGCATGGACTAGCCATGGTCAAGTAACAGTGGCTAAAACCACTTCCCAGTATATAGCCTGCTACAGACTACCGTCATAACACCAAGAACTGCACCTGGCCTATGTTGGAATACATGAATATATCAAGCCCCCCAAACCACATTATATTGGTTGACTGAAAATACCCAGACATACACTGGGAGCATTATACTAGCACCAACACTGTAGGAGAAAAGTTCCTAGAATCCATAAACCAAAATGCCCAGGAACAATGTACCACTCCAACAAGAGGGGTAAGCATACTGGATGTGATAATCAGCAACATGGGTACTGGATGGCAAGATGAGAAGTGTATCCCTCACTGGTAAGACCAGACCATAGAGTAATCACACCGGATATACACATCCTGACCACAGTCCCTGGCCAGAAAACCACAGTGAAAAACATGTGTAAAGCATAAGTTGTACCCTCCAAACTGATGTGGAATCCATTAAAGGCCCTGTGCAGGTGCAAAATATGGGACACACCGCAGAACCTGTTACACAGGCATTCCATGAACACAGCCAGGAATGCTTGGATTATGCAATCACAAATAACAACAAGACACAATGCCATACACGCAGGCATCTGGCATGCTGGACTCCAGCCATTACCAAACCATGCAAGAGAATGAGGAAGCTACTACATGATAGAGCAAACATAAAAAGGGAAGTAATCACTGATCAGTAGTATGGCAATAAAATATGTCCACACATACAATCCACTAAGGCCAGCTACAACAAGTAGAATCTGTGAATCCTGAGGCAATGTTACACCTACCCCAAGTACACAGACAACCCTCAACTCCCCCCAATAAATACAAATATATGTGAGAGATGCAACCATTTATCCAAACCGGAGGCTGAGCTCCCTCAACTCAGTACTGTCAAAACTAGTCAGGAGGAGAGGGTAACCACACATACCACAAACCCAGTCCCACATAAACCTATCACAACTGTAAACCAAACACATAAACACAGAAAAACATTCCTGGAGGCCCTAATTACAAACACACCACACTAACAGAGGCCTCCAAAGCAGACCCCCAAGTAACCACAACCTCCAAACATAGCACATGCAACACATAGTACACAAAGCTGGTGTGCCAAACAGTCACAGGCCAGAAGGAGAAACAACATGCCTGTTACAGTTGTAATAGGTGACTCTATAGGCAGACACACTGCTGTCCCACTCACCAGAATGAACAAGGGAAAGGGTACAGTAAGCTGCCTGTAGGCATTGTTTATGCACATGGAGTAGGGTGTAAAAGAAACCTCAATTAACATCTTATTAGTACTTTAACTGTACACTACATTCCTATTGACTGCAGGTGTATATCCCCTACATGTATTCTTACACTAGGCAACATGCATTTGATTGCGTTGCCTAGTTGCATTTGATTGCGTTATGGGTTTTGCTACTTCATGATATACCTGGCCTATATCTGACATGGTAACTGTCTAGGATGCAGATGTTACTGCTACATACTTGTATTAAATTGACTTGTTTATGTATCTGCTCATCTGGAAGTGTTCACATGGCTTTTCACTTGTTTTCTACACAACCCTACTTTTCAGGTAACACACTAACATTTCTGGGAACACCTTGACAGGCTACACGTGTGCCAGATTTACCTATGCATGTCAGCCATTTCACAACTATTTAGGACTGTTGCATACTTCACAGCTACTGGCACTTCCTTCATCCACTTTATATGGGACTGCACTACTGGGGGTTGTCAGCACTTACTACAACAGAGTAACATTTCTTCACTGCAAGGGTACAACAACATTTCTGAGTAACTGGCACATACACACTGCAAGTATTATACCTTTGCTATTTACATTAAATCTCTTTTCTACAGGCTCTCTCCTGTATTTGACATTACACTGCATACAGTAGACCTATTCAGGACATGCTATACCTTTATTGATAGGTTACAAGACTGTTTTACAGGATCACTCACTTTTTATCTATGACAGTGCATGCAGAGATAGTATTCCAGACATGTTTTTGCTTTATTCATGGGTTACTACACTCTATTCCTAGCTATCTGACTTATGATATGTAACAGTACATGCAGAGGATTTATTCAGGGAATGAATATTTTATACTTCACAGCTACTGCCACTTCCTTCATCCACTTCCTATGGGACTGAACAACTGTGCGTTGACAGCACCTAATACAACAGTACTATTTTTTATTGCAAGGGTACAACAACATTTCAAAGTAAGTGACACAGACACACTCCAAGTTTTATACCTTTATTAATTACATTGAACACTCTTTTCTACAGGGCCCCTCCTTTACTTGTTATTACAGTGCAAACGGAAGACATATTCAGGACATATACCTTTCTTGATAGGTTACAACACTCTTTTTCAGGCCTGCTCACTTTATATGTTATGACAATACATGCAGGGATAGTATTCCAGAGTTATTTAGCTTGATTGGTGGGCTAGTACACTCAATTTCTGGCACACTGACGTTTGTTATATAACAGTACATGCAGAGGATTTACTCAGGACATTTTATTGCTGTATTATTGGGCTTAAACACTTTTCTCATGCTCACTCACATATATCATGTAACAATACATGCATAATATTTACTAACCTGCCTGGTGGCGTAGCCTTTGCAGCCTATCTGCATAAGCTTTCTGGTTCATAGCATGAGCACGTGCAGCTGTGGAGTAAATAAAGGGATATTGAGACATACCTATCCATTATTTAGACTATATTAGCTTATCTTACATACTGCATTCCATGGCTACCTACTTAGTAGTGGGGCATCCCACATTTGACGGGCCTCCCGGAGCCACTGGCTCAGAAGTTCCTGCTTCCACCTCTTCAGGTCTGCATGGTGGTGACAGACCTGCTCACCAGTCCGAGGGATGCCTGTGACACTGGTGAGTTCATGAGCCAACCGGTTCCAAGCCTCCGCCTTATACTCCATTCCTTGGAACTGGCCCTGCAGGAGTTGAGTCTCATGCCGATGGACTAGGAGCCAAACCATATATCTTGACTCCTCGATGCCCCAGCGTTGTGCTCGAAAACATGTACCCTCTCCAGCACCAGACATTCTAACTGCAGATGGGCGCTACAATTAGTTATGGCAAATATTCCCGCCTATGCGGCTTAAATATGCCGCATTTCCCGCACTTTTCTATGACTGGCCATTTTTGAATATTCTCGGCTGACTGCAGGCCTGCTTAGCAATGGTTAATCAAACATTTATTTCTATATATATGTTAACAGTGGATGTTTATCCTAAGCTGTTGTGGCTTAGTGATTCAGTTCTTGATTATGGTGCACAGTGTCCTGGTTTCAAACCTTATCATTGCATTTTATTTTACTACTGTCCAGACAAGTTAGGGGGCGTGGCTGTGTTTAAGCATCGTTCCTCTACGTTGCTCCACGTTGCCCGACTGTGCACTGGTTGGCGCAGCGCGCACCTCCGCACAAACCGATTGCACTGGGTAAAGCGCTATTTAGCTTTGGGCAACTATTTTGCGCTGGGTAAAGTGCGATTTAGCTATGGGCAACTACATTGCGCTGGGTAAAGCGCGAGTTAGCTAGGGGCAACTATATTGCACTGGGTGAAGTGCTGCTTAACTGCGAGCAATTTTATATTGGGATCCTTTAAAATATTTATTTTATTCACTGATACATTGGCCATTTCACTGCTTTTTAGTTATGTTTAAACATATATGTTGGGTATTATTCCATATACTGATTTAAAAAATAAATACGAAAGGGAGCGGTGGGACTCGAACCGTGAATGCCTCTTCTTTGTGCGAACGCTCTACCATTACGCGATTGAGTGTGATTTGCATAAACATTCTTTCTTACGCTCTTCCATGTCAGAGTTGCTAACTGTAGCTAAGCAATGAGCACAGCCACACACACGCAAATACGGGCAGCTATTTTGGGTATTTAAAAAAAAAATGAATGTTATGCGTTTTAGATGTGAGATGGCGGTTTACAATATCAAACAATGGGGTGTTGGGTGCAGGGACATTTGAGTGGACTCACTCTTGTTTATTTCCATTTATTTTCAACACTTGCAGGGGCGTGGACATTTAGACTGCTCGGCAGTCGGACACGCCCCCTGCTTTCTTACACGGTCTTTGTAGGAGTTACGGTTGGGTCAGCGTGCCCTCATGCATATTCATGGCACGCTGATGTCATACCGTTCAACTGCAGCCTCCGAGTAAGACTTATTAAGTCTTACACGGAGGATTCGTGAATCCGGGGGACTGTCTATAGGTTTCCAACTTGGTCATGGTACACCAGTACACATTGCAATGCATAACTTTTGAGGACCTCTTCTGTTATGCATACAATACCTGTAGAGAGGCCTGGCTGATGTCTCCTGTGGTACAACTGTCACATCTGATTACCCTAACCCATAAGCCACATCCTTGCAGAATCCAGGCAATTGTTGAATGGGTACTGTGCAGCCATTACTTGCTAAGCATTCCTGAAACCCCCTCAGTGTTGTGGCATGTTACTAGGTAGCCCACATGACCAGTTTGCTACACGTGATGTCATCTGTATTGGATGGCCATCTGTTTATTTCCTACATCATTCCTGTCCCATACATTCTTGCCACATAAATGACAGTCTGCACTGTTTGCCATGGTATATGCAATGATGAGGTATGGCTACATGTCCAGCTCATGGGCACTACTTGTTGGGTATTTGGCCCATGCCATGTCATGTAAGATGTGTGCAAACCACGGCTGCCTCTGTTGCAGGTAAGTATGCACATTTGATGGCCAAACATCTTGGACAGCAGACCAATAAGTGGTGTGACATTGGGGACGTGTACTTGCTGAAAGGTGCATTTCCATGACAAATGCATGCAGTCAGTACATCAACAGCTGCTTCCGCTATATTTTATCTGAAGTGTGTGCACACATATGCTTCCAGTGTTTGTGAAGGTATGTATTCCCCATATTTGCTGCTCTAATCTATGATTCCATATTGCACACTCATTGCTCATGTTTGGACCACATTGCAGGTTTTAAGGGTTGTGAACCACAGTATTGTGATATGCCGTAGTGTAGATCTGTAACAGTTGCCATTGTAATACTGGTATATACACTGTTGTAGCACTGTATAAGGGTAATGTTTCACACATGTCCCTACTGTAGGCCATTTATCCCACCATTATGTTCATCCCTGTGGACACATTTTGCAATGACAGGGTGTTAGTTATATTGCAGGTTCCTGACATACCCTTCAGATACACCATCATGGTCACCACTGTGATGTAGTTCAGTTAACAGCAACAATATGTGAACATGTATGGCATGCATTATGGGTAGTTGTGTTAAATGTGTGCATGGAATATACCATAGCCATCACATGACCAATGTATTGGCAAGCATGAACATAAACCATACTCATCAGCAACAGGCTGCTGCCTTGGTGGTATACCAGAGGGACCTACATAAGTGTGTGAGAGATGTGATGTCAGTAGCCACAGCTGTGGCATTGGAACAGGGTGGGTGAAGCATTACAGTACATCAACAGTACAATTCCACAGTACTACAGCTTATGCACATCTGTTTATTACTACTATGCAGCAACAGACTATATATGTGTCATCTCACATATGCATGATCTACCTGTACAGATGAGGATGTATATGCAACAGTGGTCTACTGATGTGTCCTGTGGCCTTACCTGCATGATCCTCTGCCGGTGTGTGGGTAGCACCCGCCTCCACAATGGTCTCCGCCGGTTGTTGTGTATGTGGGCGGCCAGGTGCTACGAAGCTGGTGAGGAGCTTCTCAACACATGTCAGGGGGATGGATGGCATGACCCCCCCTGCTGTGAGGTGATCCCCTGGACTGCAGCAGCACGCCGATGGGCACTGGGAAGCAGGTCACTGCAATGATGCCAGAACTGCTCATAACTGCTGTTGTGCAGGCCAACATCATTGACCCTGTGAACTAGATCATTCCACAGAGCAGTCCACTCCTGCTGCTCATGGACTGTCCTGCCAAACAGCATCTGGTAGTGCTGTGCCAGGTGGTTGATGATGACCTCATTTTTGTCCACTGAATAGACAGGTAATCTACCATGTGACATCTTGCCTGAAAGACGAAAAGATGGAAACAGGCCTGAGCAACTCATACAGCAAGGTAACCATAGTTCTTAATACACATCTCTGTTTCCCCCCACCATATCTGCGACAACAAACTGTTCACACAACTCAATAGTTATGGCTACAGCTTACCTACCATTGGGACATATATCGTATTGTACCATGCTTTGTGCTATGTGTTTGTAGCCATGTTCCCTGTGGGGACACTATCATTGCTGGCCTGCTACAGACAATGTCACCTGCATGCCATTGTAAGGACCACTATAGTTCCATTTATGCATGTGGTCTGTTTGTTAGTGATTGCTACACATCTGTCATTATGTGTTAATGGGGATATCTATGCATGCTGTTGGACATGATCCGGGATGGTGTGGACTATTACTAGCCACATATGTTCTATAACAGTGACACGATAGCATGTTTAGGGAACGGTTGCCAGCAGAACCACCTCTCCCACCTCATCTGGCCATGTTACCAGGTCACATCACATTTGGGACCCACTCTGGGGCCTCCTCATCTACTGGTCCTGCACTACCTTCAGGTGGAACCACCTCAGATTCATAGGTTCATAGGTAGTACTAGGCTATTGGCCATAGGGCCTATATAAGCCTAGCCAAAATGGTACCCTGGCATTCGCCAGCCAAGAAAATTATTTTCCTGTGCACCTGTCATGCAGAGCCACAGATGTGATCCCCAGTGTGAATTTCCTATTTCCCATCCAATCATCAAGATTTTTCTTGAAGAGTGCTAATGAGGAGCTCTATTTGACATAGATAGGTTGTATTTATTGAATCCACAGCGAGAGTCACAGCCAAAATTAACGCTTCCAAGCCGATACGTTTTCGATCAAAATCTTCTTCAGATACAAACAATGTTATAAAACAACCATAATATATACCCTATTGTTTAATTGAAAAATTGCCTGTCCAATAAAATTATTGCTTAAAAAACTCACAATTAACATTCCGTGGAAAAGACCCAAGGGACACATTACAATATTTTAAAATATATAAAGCACAATTGTCTCTAATTATTTTTAGTATTTAAATAATTGTTGAGAAGAATTTCTTAAAAACCACTAACAATAATGTTATCTTTGACAAAATTCTCCAAAAGAAATATATATAATCTATAGATATATATATATATATATATATATATATATACATATATATATATATATATATATATATATATATATATATATATATATATATATATATATAAAGTGAATAGTATAATAGTAATACTGCCATCTGGTGGTTTGCTTATAAAATACATCTAAAAAATCAAAGTTTTGCTGATCTTAATCTCAATACAGGCTTAATAGACAAAAAATCATTTAGACCAGGGGGGTTTGTAGATTCCAAAATAATCTGCCAAAACAACTCCATGTATTCCAACTTCGCCTCCCAGGTTCTATTAACAACGAGCAATTCAACTTTTTATTTAATAAACAGCCAAGGGTCCCTTCTGTCTTTGGGATACCAAAAGTACATAAGGATAGTCAGGATCCCCCCTAAGGGTTATTGTTTCCTCTGAGGGGTCTGTCTTTACCCCATTAGCAAAATTTGTGGATGATAAACTTAAACAGCTCTCATATTTTAGTGAAACAGTCCTTAGGGACTCATGGGATTTTTTGAGATCTGTTAAACCACATTTGTTTTCTTCCAGTCTTGTTTTTGTTACACTGGATGTAGTTGACTTGTTTGATTCTATTCCTCACGACATAGGGCTTCAGTGGTTGGAAGAGAGTATGAGGGATAGTGGGTTGCTTTCCCATGATGATTTTAAGAATTGCCCATTGTTTATGGAGGTGATCCTGAAAAATAACTATATGTTTTTTCAAGGTGAGTTTTTTAAGCAAAACAAAGGAGTTGCCATGGGGGCCAAATGTGCCCCCACATATGCTAATATAGTTTTAAACTGGTGGGAGAAATTGTATGTGATTCATAGCCCCTTTTCTGGTTGTTGGTCCTTATACAAAAGGTTTTTAGATGATATTTGTATTTTTTGGACCGACACCCAAGAAAAATGTTTTTGAATTTTTGAATTACCTTAAAGGGACAACTAATTTTTTAGATTTTACTTATGAATTTAATCAAAATCAGTTGATATATTTAGATATTTCTCTTAGTAAGGACAATTCAAGTTTTGCTTCTAAGATACACCGTAAAAGCACTTTTTCTAATTCGAATTTACACTTTTTTAGTGGACATCCTTATTTTCAGAAGAAGAATTTAGTTAAGGGGCAATTGGTAAGGGTCAGCAGAATGACCTCCCGTGATGATGAATTTTTATTGGAATGTGACAAAGTGCTCAACATGTTTAGTGAGAGAGCATATCCGAAACCACTATTGGATGAAGTTTTGGAAGTGGTTATCCGGGGTAGGAAAGATAGGTTTGCTCCAATGTTGGGGCAGGATGCACCTCCTATAACAACAACTAGTGCAGTAAACAATACGCCTTATAATTGGGATTATGCATATATTTTAGATTATTCAGGTGATTCGGGGGTGATTAAAGATGTTATCAGTAGAGAATGGGAAAGGTTTGTTCAAATTTCCGACCTGGGGTTAAATAAACAACAGCCATTAAAATTTATTTATCATAAGGACTTAAATTTTAAACAACTTTTTGAGTTTGGTACAACCAGTTTTAAGAGTAACGGGTCTCGTAGGTATGGAACCTACAAATGTGGTTTTTGTTCACAATGTTCAAATATTATTAACAAAGACAATGGGCAGGATTCACGAAGGCTTGCACGGAGTGTAAGAGACGTGTAAGACTCCATGCAAGCCTCGCGATCCAGGAACAGCCCGAAACTCCGTGTAAGAGACCAGCTAAAACGTCTCTTACACGGACTGGGTGTGGATATGCTAAATACCTCACTTGCAGCTGAAAGGCATGCAAATGAGGTAGAGTAGCGATCCACGAAACAGAAAGCAGCCCGTGTAAGAGCCGTTTTAGCTGCAGAAATGTACTCAGTTGACAACTGAGTACGTTTCTGCAAAAATCACAATGGAGCCATGTCAGCTCCAAATGAAGGGTGCATATGTGTCAGGCAGCATGCCAATGGCCAAATATGTGGCCATTGGCAAGGTACCCCGATCCAAATATGAGAAATAAATAATTTTTTTTTTCGGCGATTGGCGGTGTTTAAACGCAGAGCAGCCCCGCGCAAACAGGCTGCGCTGTATAAAACATAAAAATGAAGGTTATAAACCCACAAATGTGGGTTTTATGCAATACATGGATTTACATTGCAGGGACCAGCAGACCAAAAACAACATGGCCACCGTTTAGTGGTTGCTAAGGGGGGAAGCTGAGTCTAAGACATCTAACTAAGCATTAGTAGGCAATCTGATGTAAATGAGGGTTAGGATACTGAATCCCACTGTCACATAGCAAATGAGCACATTCTGAGTAATGTAAGAGATACATAAGGGGGAGGAATAGAGTAGGAGATAGGTGACATCACAGGGGGGAATGGTAGAAAGAAATGCAGTTCATTGGAGGTCAGTGTTACATGACAGATGTCAGACACAGATCATGGAAAGAGGAGTGCCACAAGTTAAGCATGGGAAAGTCAAGAAATGGAAGGTGTACACTGTTACTTACACCAAAGTTTCTTGCTGGGCATGCATGCACACGTGTGCGCACCATGAGGAACGGGTAGGACAGTGTGCGCGCATGTAAGGCAGACTGAGCATGTGGGAGCATGTTGGTAGACTTGTAAGACTGTTTGCGCTAGTGTGCGCGCGTGTAGGGCAGACTGAGCATGTGGGAGCCTGTTGGCAGAGTTGTAACACTGTTTGCGCTGGTGTGCGTGCGTGTAGGGCAGACTGAGCATGTGGTAGCCTATTGGCAGAGTTGTAACACTGTTTGCGCTGGTGTGCACGCGTTTTAACCCGAATAAGCAGATTCCAAACTGTGTAAGCATGTGTGCGCGCGTGTAAGCCACTGTGAGCGTGTTTTTGCTGGTATGCACGTTGCTCCCCCCTGAGGAAACAGAAAGGAAAAAGGAAGCAACAGAATTAGTAGGAATCTAGCAGGGAATACTGCTGGAGCTAGCAGGTGAAAACAATTAGAAGCAGACAATTACACAGGCAGAATAGTAGCTCAGCCAAGCACTTAAAACTCTGCAAACAGCAGTGCAGGAGACACTGCAAGACAGGAGTAAGCTATTAGAAGTGAAAACTGAAAAAGCTGAACTCAGAGCAGAAATGCTAGGGCCTGCCATAGCTGTCATAAGGAGACATAGGCGACTTGCTGAGGGTGGTGACAAAGCAGATGGTGCCAGACAATCCACAGTGAGGAGACGGAGAAGAGTGTAGAGGCCCAGGGTCACCTACCACGGGTTACATGAGCTGGAGATAGTAGAGCGCTATAGAGTGGACAGAGACCTCCTGCAGCAAATTGTCGAGCTGTGCAGGCCACGCCTCACACACAGAACCAACAGAGGGGAACCCATCCCAGTGGAAACCAAGGTATGTGTTGGCCTAAGAATACTAGCAACAGGTACCTTCCAGAGACCAACTGGTGATATGATGGGGATATCACAGGCATCAGCCACCAGGGTACTGCACCAGTTCCTGGATGCCATGTCAGCACATGTCGGTGATCATGTATATTTCCCCAGTGCCCGTGAGGTATTGGCCAGCAATATGCATCTCTTCCAGCAAATAGCAGAATACCCTGAGGTAGTGGGTGCAATAGACTGCACGCACATATGCATCAAAGCACTAGCCAGTGAGCGGGGTAGGGCCTACATTAACCGCAAGGGCTTCCCCTCCATCAACTGCCAGGTCATGTGTGATGCCTAGGGCATAATAATGAATGTGTGTGCTGGCTGCCCTGGGAGCTACCGTGATTCCCATATCTGGCATTTGACGCAGCTGTACCAGACATTTGCCAATGGGGACATCCCACACGGACACCTAGTGGGGGATGCAGGTTATGCACTGGAGCCGTGGTTGATAACACCCATCAGAAACGCACACACACCGAACAGGAACGCCATAATGAGGCACATGCCCAAACACGTAATGTAATAGAGCGTGTGTTTGGGCTGCTCAAGTCACGGTTCCGGTGTCTGGACACATCTGGTGGAGCCTTGCAGTACTCACCAACTACATGTACCCAAATTGTCATGGTATGTGCTATGCTACATAATATGATCTTGCGAAAACAGCTGCAGCAGGACCAGCATAGGGCCGGGCCAAACAGCCCCCCACCATTGCCAAGGCCATCACAGGCAGAGCGTGACTCGGAGGAGGAACAACCTGAGCCTGCCCCAGTAGGCAGAAGGAGGAGTGCCCAGTATGCCCTGGCCTTGGCAAAGAGGCAACAAATAGCACATACACTGGCTCAGTAGGAACCCTTGGAATGATACCCCCTCTCTGATTCACTCATATAATAACATGGATGCCTACAATGACATAACCTGCTCTCAAACATGTACAGGGAGTGTAATATGTGCATCCGACAGAGGCAGCCCTGCAGCACCACCTGAGGCATGAATGCCATGTGTTAAGTAATGTAACACCATGTACTATATGCACACTTGAGGACCCTGACTAACATCCACCCTCACCAAGCATGAAGGATAAATATGATGATGGGATGATCAATTGCAATAATTGGCTGAAGTAATGCAGTTAGTCAAAGGGGAGCCAATGTGTGCCAGCCTTGGATGACATGCTGAGCATGACATGATGTACCACCTGCTAGGGCTGGCGTGCACCTATCAGTCCAGGCCTCATGGATACTGGCAAAGGCTGTCAGTACCCACAGCGTGCCCTGAATAGGTAAGGCTCAAAACACAAAACCACCTCCATAGGTACCACAAGGGATAAGATCCTAGATGTAATGCTACCCAATGCCAGAAGTCTAAACAGCAAGATGCGTGCAGTGTAAACGCACCCAGTATGGCGAATGTTGATATCTGTCCTGTAACAGAAAACTGGGTCAAGGCTGACAGCAGCACCCTAACACTACCAGGTTACACCTTATACTGTGCTGTACAGCCTCAAAACATGGAACAAGCTACAAAAGGAGGGTGACTAGCAATAATTGTCAAGGATAACCACACCCCCATGTTGGTACCACAACAAGAAGCAGCATGGACTAGCCATGGTCAAGTAACAGTGGCTAAAACCACTTCCCAGTATATAGCCTGCTACAGACTACCGTCATAACACCAAGAACTGCACCTGGCCTATGTTGGAATACATGAATATATCAAGCCCCCCAAACCACATTATATTGGTTGACTGAAAATACCCAGACATACACTGGGAGCATTATACTAGCACCAACACTGTAGGAGAAAAGTTCCTAGAATCCATAAACCAAAATGCCCAGGAACAATGTACCACTCCAACAAGAGGGGTAAGCATACTGGATGTGATAATCAGCAACATGGGTACTGGATGGCAAGATGAGAAGTGTATCCCTCACTGGTAAGACCAGACCATAGAGTAATCACACGGATATACACATCCTGACCACAGTCCCTGGCCAGAAAACCATAGTGAAAAACATGTGTAAAGCATAAGTTGTACCCTCCAAACTGATGTGGAATCCATTAAAGGCCCTGTGCAGGTGCAAAATATGGGACACACCGCAGAACCTGTTACACAGGCATTCCATGAACACAGCCAGGAATGCTTGGATTATGCAATCACAAATAACAACAAGACACAATGCCATACACGCAGGCATCTGGCATGCTGGACTCCAGCCATTACCAAACCATGCAAGAGAATGAGGAAGCTACTACATGATAGAGCAAACATAAAAGGGAAGTAATCACTGATCAGTAGTATGGCAATAAAATATGTCCACACATACAATCCACTAAGGCCAGCTACAACAAGTAGAATCTGTGAATCCTGAGGCAATGTTACACCTACCCCAAGTACACAGACAACCCTCAACTCCCCCCAATAAATACAAATATATGTGAGAGATGCAACCATTTATCCAAACTGGAGGCTGAGCTCCCTCAACTCAGTACTGTCAAAACTAGTCAGGAGGAGAAGGTAACCACACATACCACAAACCCAGTCCCACATAAACCTATCACAACTGTAAACCAAACACATAAACACAGAAAAACATTCCTGGAGGCCCTAATTACAAACACACCACACTAACAGAGGCCTCCAAAGCAGACCCCCAAGTAACCACAACCTCCAAACATAGCACATGCAACACATAGTACACAAAGCTGGTGTGCCAAACAGTCACAGGCCAGAAGGAGAAACAACATGCCTGATACAGTTGTAATAGGTGACTCTATAGGCAGACACACTGCTGTCCCACTCACCAGAATGAACAAGGGAAAGGGTACAGTAAGCTGCCTGTAGACTGCTACAATACGCCACATAACACAAGTACGCAGGTCACCCCAAAGCAAGTAGAAATATGATGCAGTCATTGTCCATGCTGGTGTGAATGACCTGAGATGTACCTCCCTGGACTACATGAAAATAGACATGGATGAGCTCTCTGAGTATGTACTCCAGGCCGGTATGACACTGGCCGTTTGCAGCATTCTACCCTCACCAAGAATGATGCCACAGTACAAACACAGAATGATCAGCTTTAACAGGTGGCACAATTACAGCTGTCAGTCCAAGAGGATCTAATGTCTGTCTGCTTGAGATGTCATGCATGACAAGCCATGCTGCTGTTCCAGGGATGGCTTGCACCTGTTACCCCTGGGCGTCTGGATATTGGTTAAGGCTTTTGCCACCTCCATAGAGCCATACGTAGGCAAGGCTGAAATGACTAACCCACCACCCTAGAAAACGTAAGTGTTAAGAAACATAAGGGTAATGCTGATCAATGCCAGATGTGTAAACTGCAATATGCATGCTCCTGAGGCCCTCCCCAGTATGGAGAACATCGATGTCTGTGCAGTGACAGAAACCTGCTGCAAGCCTACTGACAGCACACCAGCACTACCAGGTTATACCTTATATCATGCGTTATGGCCCCAAAACCTGGACCAAAACATAAAAGGAGGGGGAGTATCCATAAGCAGCACAGACACCCATACGTCCAGGTAACTGACAATGCACGAAGCATCAGAGACCACCCATGTGCACCTAACTGTAGTCAAAACTGCTGTACAGTCTGTAGCATGCTACAGACCACACTCTCACACACAGGAACCCCACCCAGACCTCCTGAAGACACTGGACAGTATGAATGTCCCACCAAATACCAAACAAGGTACTCACAAATTACCACATAGGTGGTAAACCATTATGTATGCAAGGAGTAATCAGGGACCTAGGGACACAAGTGGACAGTAACCTGTTATGTGACACTCAAATTGCCAATGTGGATAGGAAGACTGTCTATATTGGACACCATATCATGAAAGGATTCACATCTATGTCAACAGAGGTCATTGTGCCCCTGTACTGTTCTCTTATCAGACCCATAATCTAGTACAATGCCTCATTTGGGATGTAACTTACCTGACACCTGCAGCGGTTAGAAAGACCTCAAAGGTACCTCACCAAGAGGATAAAGGGTCTCAAATATATGTCATATGCTGCCTGGCTGTAGATACCCCAGTGGATGCAGTCACATACTGCCTACACAGAGGCATTGTATGTCTGTTGTACAAGGCCATGTCCAACACAGGAGTAATGGACATGCTCCACCCCAGAAAAACCAAAGCCATTGGAGCTGTGAGAGTGACAGATGTCAACCTCAACACATAATGAAATAGGATGTGCTGGAGGGACAGATACATAACCCAGAGGCTCCCCACACCCTGGAACAGGATCCCACTCCATGTTAGGCAGAGCCCCTCACTGACACTCCTCAACAGGAATATTGCCAAGTTGATGGATGATCGTAGATGTACACTGGGGGTCTTCACTGTGTCACGTCCAGACAGAGGCACAGTAAAGTAAATCATAAATGGCCATAATATTCACATAGCAAGGGGCGGTGAAAGACACACACACTCTGGCTAGGCTTACAAATGCCCTAGGGTGGATAGCCTAGTATGAACCTATGAACCTATGAAGATACAAATTGTACAGGACACTAAGGATAATCCCAAGGCTTACTCAACTGATGGTAGGAACCATGTTGGGAATTCACAGATATGCTCTGAATCACACAAATATTACAAACAACATACCAAACACACACACATATTGCCAACATACAACCTGACAGGTGCAGTGCAACCCTGCCCCCAGAATTCAAAATATATATCCCAGCAGACTGCTGGCCCCCTGACATTGCAGATGCTGAGGTAACAGCCAGCATCTACAAAGCAAAACACACAGCAGCAATGGTATGAGATGGTGTCCTGGGCTGAGTCCAACATGGACACCAAGAAGAATGGAATGCCAAATCACACTACTGCTCAATGTCAGCCTTACCACAGGATATGCACCCAAAGAGCAGTGTACAACAACAGTGGTCCTTCTCAACAAAGGTGTTGCCTGAATGGATACTGCAAATTACCACCCCAGAATCCTGACAAGCTTGCTCTGCACAGCTATGGAAAGGATCAGCATGTACCGCAGACATAAAGATATCGGGGACCTACTGACACTGGACCCTACCCAGTGTGGCTGTCTTAAGTGCAGATCCTGCCCCTAAACATGTTTGACCCATTTGAAACAGTCATTAAGGTCATTGATGAGGGCAATGTGGTCCACACAGCATAGCTGGACCTTGCAAATGCTTCCATACAATACCCTACGTGTTCAGTATAGAAATGTTCACCAGCTTAAATATAAACCCCTATGTCAGTAGAGGGGTTGCAAACCAGACCAAGGACAGAACTGACATGGTCAGACATGCTACAGCCATGTCAGACTACAAACCAGATATAAGGGGCATCCCACAAGGCTTGGTCCTGGGACCTCCCTCGTTTGGTATATATGTCCCATAGGTACAGGCCAACATGGAAGGACTGTGACTGAACATGTATGCAGAGGACTACAAACTGCCCACCATATCTGACCCCCAGCTGACACAAGCATCCCACAAAAGGGCCACATAGAAACAGACAACTGGTGCCATAGCCATGTCAGCAAGTTAATTGCAGAAAAGTGTATAGTCAACCCCCGTGGATATACAGTAAGTGCCCACCAATTACCACATAGGTGTTAACCCATTACGTACCTAACATGTAATGAGAGACCTGGGGACACAAGGTGATAGATATCCTGCATTGGACAAACATGTGGCTGTAGTGTCCACAGAAACATACCATATACCCACCTAATCATGAAGGTTGTCAGATCTAGATAAGGGGAGGTCATTGTGGCTCTGCAGTCATCCTTCATCAGCGTTACAATTGACTACAATAGCCCCTGTGGGATGTACCTCAGCAGACACCTCCATCAACTGTAAAGTCCCCAACAGTACCTCACCAGGAGTAGCAAAGAGCTTGAACAGATACCATGTGTTGCCTGATTAAACAAACTGCAGCTCCACACACTGCCATACTGCCCACCCAGAGGCAAGCTGTGACTGATGTATAAAGCCATGTCCAAGAATCAATGAACATGCTGCACCTTGTACAATCTGAATGGCAGTGAGCTATGCACATGAGAGACCTGAACCCCAGCACTGACATACATAGGACAAGCTGTACTGAATGATCCATAACACAGAAGCCACCCCCACTCTTGAGTAAACTCCCAGTACAGGTTAGCCAGAGAGTCACCCATCGACTCTTCTCAAGAGGAATCTTGATGAGTGGATGGGAGATGGTAGGTTTACCCTGGGTATCACTGTTATGTCACAGGTAGACGGAGGCACAGTATACTAACCATGACATATGTCATGGCAAACTCCAGTTACAATGTGTGTCGAAGGACAAACACACTCTCTGACTAGCATTAGAAATGGCCTAGGGCACATCGCTAGTGTTTGCCAATGTCCACCTATGTTGTGGAATACACTACCAATGTTGGACAAGCCTGGTTTAAGTAGTCCATATCTGAACATAATGCAACATGGTCATATGTGCACAACTAGCCCCTAAACAGTCTGTTGTGCTCACTATGAAAATTTAAAGCAGTGATAGGACTAAAGCCCAGGGTACTGTCCACCACAGTGAAAGTACTGAACCAGTACACTATATGGTACTACAGTGTTAGGTCAGTATGAAAGGATGTTGACAACTGTATGCAAAGTATCCCATGCAAACCCTGCAGGCACAGTATAATCCCTGTTGTGTTCAGACACGAAGCAGTTGGCCAGTAAGTACACAACATGACACCCAACACACAACCATAAATGTGAGATATTGTTGAAGTTCACACTCATCCACATATGTGGTGGACTGCAGAGTTCAACATATGGAAAGCTCACACTGGGCATGCTCGCACACTTTGATAAATGAGACATATGTCCGACAACATGCCATGGAAAGTCTGAACTGGGCATGCTCACACACTTAGGTCATATCAACGTTTAGCAGTTGGCCACACATATCTGGTATTTGTACGTGTCTTTCCAGGAACCAACCACATCACAGCAACCTGCCCAGTGCACACAGTTAAATGACTACAGAGACATAAGTGATATAGTGGATCCCCCTCATATTCAAACATCTTCCACAGATACACAAGTTGTTCATAGAAACAGGGAATGCTATGGCAATAAAGACCTGCAAACAGTCTATCAGCAACAAATATTGTGCATCTGACAATTAAACATATGGGTGTAGAGGTCAATACTAGGCTGTTAGCCCTAGGGAATGAAATCTTAGCCAGAGTGTGCTTGGCATCTGCATCCCCAGTACAGTAGGCTACTGTGCCACCGTAAAGTAGGTCACATAAGGCATCGTGTGAGGCTAGTGTGCTGTGCCTCTGTCAAGCAGGGACACAGTGGAGATCCCAGGGTTTGAATGTGCTAAGCCACATCCATGTTGTTGGTGTGTGCTGGAGGAGGGTTGCTGAGGACCTCTAACAGTAAGTGGGTGTCAATAACAGACTGAGGGGAGCCCTATCTGCATTGTCTGGACAATTTCACTGTCAACACTGTGTCGTGATGATTATGTGGGATTGAAGTGTCATGCCGTTACTGTTCAGAGATGTCCTCCCTCTGTGGGCTACAGCTCTGCAATGTATTAGCTCACTCTGTCTGTTGGACAGCTCATATAAGGCTGGTGTACACCTGACAGGTGTCCTGTTGTGGAGCAGTCATGGGTATATGTGGGATAGCATGATCAATGCAAACCTTACACATGCTCATAGAATGCAATTGTCAAGGATTATGCAGAGTGGCCAGTATAGTCCCCCAGCATGGGTCCTTTGAAGTCTTCCACCCCAGTCTTCACAAGTGTAGAGTCTGCTTGTGATAAATACAGTTTGTTTGCAGTGACAACCTTGCCTGGAGGTGGGGATGGGATATGGATGTACACAGAAAGGTGGGTATGGTCAGATATCAACAATGGTGGTCTACCTCTGGTGTGGAACAGTGAGTACCCATGTTGCAGATGGTCAGGTGCAATATGTATTCCCCCATGTGGCTGTGGTGAGTGGTTCTGCCATAGCACATGGACCCACAAATTGTAGTGGCTGTAGGGTAATGTTGTAGAGGCCTGAGTAGTTTCCACATACAATATGCTTGTACCTGACGTTAACAACTGGAATGGTGTATGTGAACACCTGCATATCCCGGCACTGTTCCCAGGGAAGCAAAGTGTGTGTCCTGGATGTGAGAGGGGTGTTCTGGACTGGTTGTGTTGTGTGTTACAGGTCCTGTGGTCACGAAGCATGGTATAGAACATAACCTGCCAGTGCGATGTGCATATCTGACCCTGAAGTAGGTGGCTGCAAATGCATATATATGCTATCCCCCACCTGACAGGTAGTACTAGATGTACATACCTCTGTAGAAATAAAGATGTCAGCACCCTATAAATACTGGAGGTGCAGAACAGATGCCCAGTAATTCAGATAGCGCGCTCTGCTAATGCGTCTCCTTCAAGTGTCATAATATAGTTAGATAGGGGTTTGAACCATGCAAATGCTCAGTGTGTGTGTGGGTGAGTGGGGTTGTTGTGTGTGCAAGTCTGTGTGAGGGAAATGTCCCTTTTGCCAACTGGGAAAACACACTACAGGATGCACATTCCCCTTTCTAAACACTGATGATGTCAGCACCCTATAAGTACAGCAGGAGAAGGGAAACCTCCCAGTAATGCGAATAGCACGCTCTGCTAATGTGTCCGTCTCGAGTATCATAACATAGTTAGGTAGGGGTTTGAATCCTGCAAATGCCCAGTGTGTGTGGAAGAGAGTTAGTGTGTGTGCAAGTCTGTATGAAATAAATGTCCCTTTTGGCAATTAGGAGAACACACTACAGGATGCACATTCCCCTTTCTAAACACTGATGATGTCAGCACCCTATAAGTACAGCAGGAGAAGGGAAACCTCCCAGTAATGCGAATAGCGTGCTCTGCTAATGCGTCTGTCTCGAGTGTCATAACATAGTTAGGTAGGGATTTGAATCCTGCAAATGCCCAGTGTTGGTGGAGGGGGGTTAGTGTGTGTGCAAGTCTGTATGAAATAAATGTCCCTTTTGGCAACTAGGAGAACACAGTACAGGATGCACATTACTGATGATGTCAGCACCCTATAAGTACAGCAGGAGAAGGGAAACCTCCCAGTAATGCGAATAGCGCGCTCTGCTAATACATCTGTCTCGAGTGTCATAACATAGTTAGGTAGGGGTTTGAATCTTGCAAATGCCCAGTGTGTATGGAAGGGGGTTAGTGTGTGTGTGCAAGTCTGTATGAAAGGAATGTCCCTTCTGGCAACTAGGAGAACACACTACAGGATGCACATTCCACTGTCTAAACACTGATGATGTCAGCACCCTATAAATACAGCAGGAGAAGGGAAACCTCCCAGTAATGCAAATAGTGTGCTCTGCTAATGTGTTTCTCTCAAGTGTCATAACATAGCTAGGTAGGGACTTGAATCCTGCAAATGGCAAGTGTGTGGATGAGGGGAGTTTGTCTGTGTGCAATTCTGTATGAAAGACATGTGCTTTTTGGCAATTAGGAGAACACACTACATGATGAACATTACCCTTTCCAAACACTGATAATGTCAGCACCCTATAAGTACAGCTGGAGAAGGGAAACCTCCCAGTAATCTGACTAGTGCGCTCTGCTAATGTGTCTCTCTCAAGTGTCATAATATAGTTAGGTAGGGGTTTAAATCCAGCAAATGGCAAGTGTTTGTGTTTGGATGAGGGGAGTTTGTCTGTGTGCAATTCTGTATGAAAGACATGTGCTTTTTGGCAATCAGGAGAACACACTACATGATGCACATTACCCTTTCCAAACACTGATGATGTCAGCACCCTATAAGTACAGCCGGAGAAGAGGAACCTCACAGTAATCCGAATAGTGCGCTTCGCTAATGCATCTCTCTCACGTGTCATAACATAGTTAGGTAGGGGTATGAATCCTGCAAATGGCAAGTGTGTGTGGGGGGGTAGTAGTGTGTGTGTAATTGCAAGTGTGAGAGAACAGTTCCTTTTGGCAACTACTACAATACACCAGATGCTGCATATTCCCCCAGTAAACACAGGTGATGTCACCACACTATCAGTACAGCCAAACAGGGCTAATTGCCCAGTAATGCCAATAGTGCGCTCCGCTACTGGGTCTATTACCACTGTCAGAGCACAGATAGGTATGTTTTGGAAACCCACAACTGCCACGTGTGGTTGTGTCACACAAAATGACCATGTGTGGGTTGTTGTTCATAACAATGCATGACATTGCTTAAACCAGCAATGGCAATGCACACATGATGTATGTGTGTGACACATACACATATATATCTGTGACCTTCAGTAGTTACCATGTCTGACACATGCTTCAAGTGGATAAATGGTATTTGCAATGCATAACATTATGACTGTGTCTTACTGTGCAGGGGCTGCATGCGGTATGTGTATATACAGTGTAAGCTGTATATGGTATCATCCTAACAGCGGGGGATACACATCTGGTCTGGGCCAGATAGTCTACATGTAGTCAATGAACAGGTGCTGCATGTTCCCACCTGTTGTGGGAGTGGTACCATGTTGTTCCACTGCAATTCAGTGACTACATGCTGGGAACCTTTCAGCTAGTGTGTTGTAGCTACAATAATGCTCACACACAATGTCCGGCTGGATGCAGTCCAGCCATATAAAGACATATCTAGAGACTGTCATATTCCCAGTGTTGTTAGGGAGGACAGGTGGGTTTCCTGTGTATGGGAGGGTTGTGTGGGCCAGGCTATGAACCAGAAGGCAGTCCAACACACTGTTAGCTGCTCATGGATAGGTCCTGATGCTTTGTGCTGTGCCAACAACCTGGAGGTGTGTGTATCTGTGGTGCCTTGAGATACCACCCCCCTGTTCATGTGTGGTACATGTGTAGGGGACGACAGGCATGGTATGAGGTATAACCTGGCAGTGATGGGTTGCACCTATGAGCCATGAATCAGGAATCTGTTACTGCACAGATATTGCAGTTTACCATGCTGAGGACAGTGTCCAGTGCATGCATCTTGCAGTGTACACTGCTGGTGTTGTGTAGCATTACTGTTAGTGTCCTATCCCATGTGATACCCGCGGAGGTGGCTATGTAATCTGTGCCCTGCAGCAAAAGGCACTATGTGTGTATCAAGGGGCTTTGCCAATATACAATGGCCCATGGGTGACACGTGCAAGCTGCCCCTCGCAAATCATTGTGGCTTCCCTAGCATGTAAGCACACGCTGACAGCCATTGGATACCCTATGAATGACAATGGAGATTGAGCAGAATGTAGACATAGAACACCCTTCCTACATATTGTGGTAGCATACCTGGTAAGGGTATGATGGCAACCAAGGTCAGGCTCATACCGGCCCGTGCCACATGCTGAGAGAGCCCTTCTATGTTCCCTATCATGTAGTCTAGGGAGGTACGTCTCAGGTCATCCATAGTGGCATGGACAATGACTGAGTCATATGTGTCCATGCCTCTGACTGACCTGCATGCATGTGTTATGTGGTGGACCATAGTGCCCCACGGGCATATCACTGTGACCTTCACCATGTACAGCCTATTGAGCGGGACCCCACTGCAGCAGCCAAGGGACGTACCTGACACATCTGTAGCAGGTGTGTTGTGTAGCCCTACAGGCTGTGAGTGTGTGGCACATGGGATGTGTGTGCCATGTGTGGCATGTGCTCTGTTCTGACTTAACGTATGCCTGTGTGCCAGCTGCAGCAGTATGTGATGCTCAGGCAGGATGCTATTCTGAGGCTCTAAGTATGCCCCAGTGTGTTCGGATTGCTGTCAGTGCGGGTCTATGTCAGACTGGTATTGTAGTCACTGTAGTATGTCATGCCACCTGACAGGGTATAGCAGTACTGGGTTCAGAGTGCTCAGTCCCCAGATTGGCTATGTGGTTGCATCTCAAACATGTGTTGTACGTTCCTGGCCAGGGGAGAGGGTTGACTGCATACATGTGGCAGCTGTGACATTGCCACATGACTCACATAAACCACAACTGGACCATAGAGGTGATTCACAGGTTACCATTGCACATGCTACCATAGTAGTGTGATTGCCATGGTGATTACCAACACATAGGGCCAATGGGGAACAACATACTGAAGGTGAGTATGTGTGGGTGTACTGCTACTGATTTCATAGCGCTGGCATATATGACTGCACACGTGGGTAAATGCCAGGTAAGTCATATGCAATGTGTCACAGGCAACGTACATGCGAACAGGACAGACAGTGACATTCTGTCAAGTGGAAAATTGACATACGTATAGTACGCTATGCAGATGTCACTAGGAATCCACAGAAGCTCTGTAAATCTGCACTGCAGGTGGAATCAGTGTTCCAGGGAACCTCAAGCAAACATGCATGCAAACAAAGCTACAGTAAGCAGGGCTGGAAGTAGTCCATTGTACAACAAAGAAGGGGTACCACTTCCAGTAGGTAACAGTGCAAATATGCAGGCACTATAAACATGTACCCAGGAATGCACAGCTCAGATGTCCATGGTAAAACTGATATTATTTAATATTTAATTTAATTTAAATTAAATTGGTACTGCACACATAACATGCGCAAACATCCACATTGCATAGTCATTGTGGGCAACATGCCACCATTAGTGTACATGTCCATCATTGCGTATCACTACTTGCATTACCTTCTCCCCTGTGCTACCTATGTATGTGGCTCTCTGTTGACATCCTTACCACCGGTATGCAATAATGTGCAGCTGTTACACTATGGTACTTACTATGGGTGTAGATAACAATTCAGGACAGTCATACAGTTACTGCATCAGGCATGCTGGGATATACACAGAATCATATCAGCACACTGTACTGTTACCAACATGATACTAGTAATACACTTCTATGTAGTCACCCTGTGTATCAGCAACATGTTAACCTGTTCCTGCACTGATGTTGGAGATTGCAGGAGGTGGCACAGTTTCATCATATGCACAGGGTGTGAACTAGGTATGCCTGAGTCTGCCACTGATACCACCGATTGACATGTATGTGCATGTGTGTTGGTGAGGGACAGCAGTACAGGGTGGGGCACTGTTGGTGCAGTGTGTGCGTGTATGTGGCAGCCCTAGGTGTTAACATTTCGCATGTGTGTATGCAGGCACACAGTTCCACCTCATGGCTGCCATATACTGGTGTTTGTGGACAGCCACAGACTGCACCTGGCAGGTCATACAGATCAGTGTCTGTGGCCACGGACACCGTACCTGTGCCTGGCAGGGCTGCTACGGACCGTATCCGGTACTAAGCCAGACTGGGTACTGTCATCAGAAGCGGGAGTTTGTTGACTGGACACAGGTCCCTGTTGGGACTGTCCAGAGCCACGTGCACGTGGTCTCCTGGGGCGGTCTGATGACAGCACAGACCCAGCATTGCTGGGGCTGCTGCTGGCACTATGGGGGTGTCCGCGGGCCTGTTGTCATCCACGCCAACTGCCAGCTGCTGCTGTTGCTGGCATACGGCCACATCGACGCCGCAACCGTCCACCATTGCCCTGGCTCATGGACATGTAGTTGTGGAACTGCTGTAATATGTCCCCACAACGTCTGTCTATGACATCAGTGAAATTACAGATAGCATCCACGATGTCACGCATACTGTCAGTCATGGATGTGCGACATGCTCTCAGCTCTCTCAGACCATGTCTAGTGTACCTTTCCATATGTGACTGTGCCTGCATGACAGCCCAAAACATAGCTGAGGTTGACAGACCTCTTTGGGCACATCTGCCAGAGGCAGTACACCCACGGATGCTCCCACGAGAACCCATGGGCAACTGTCTGTGTGGTACCATCTCAGGACCCTGCCCATGGCTGCTGTGTGGGGAAGCATGTGCCACAGATACCACATTACCCTGGTCAATGCCCACTGTATCCTGTCAATCACCTAGGGACATTGGTGACATAGGATGTACTGGTAGGATGACTGTGCGCAGTGATGGGGTTGACAGCTGTGTACTGTCAATTGGCTGACCAGTGACGGACCCTGACACACCTTCCTGTGCCATTACACAGATATCATCATCAGTACCTGTGGCACCAGATTCAGGTTCCCTGCTGCAGGACACCAGAGCAGCACCACAACCTGTGGGAGGAAGACAGGAAACACAGTTTACAATGTCTACACAATGTTACCAGTGATGCACACATGCACACATGCACACGTGGACACATGCAGACATGCACACATGCACACATGCACACGTGGACACACGCACACATGCACACATGCACACCCCGCAGTATACACACAGAGCACTACTGAGTTACACTATTATTACTAGCACTATCAGGACTATTATAGGTATTGTTAAAACACACTCACCAGCATGGATGGGCTGCCTTGCTGTAACACCGGAGGGACCTGCAGAAATGAGGGGATTAATGTCAGTGGGCACAACTGTGCCATTGATGCTGCATATGATACAGTTCAGTAGTACACCAGTTGCCTTTCACATTTCAGCTGCTGATATTGGCAATATCACACCTGCACAATTACATACTATGTTGACAGCTACATACCAATGACACACCTTACACATGCATAAACTAACAGTGTACAGAACAGTCAAGTGTACATATGGCATATTACCTGCACGCTCCATGTCGTGTTGCTGTGTGGATCCAGCCTCCATCATAATGCAGGTGTGTTGCTGTTGATGTTCCTGGGCTGGAGCCACAACACTTAGGAGTAGCCCCTCCAGTCTGGTGAGGGGGGGGTGTGTGGCCACCCCACCTCCTGTGGTGACCTGTTGCCTGTGGATATCCGACACACACTGACGGACATTTCTGATTAAATCACTGCAGTGATGTCGTACCTGCTCATATGTCCTATTATGCGTGCCAATGTCATTTACCCTACGGACAAGGTCTTGCCACAGTGCAGCCCTCTCCTGCTGATTCTGGCTGGTGCAGGAAAACAGTATGTCATAATCCCGCACCAGGCTCTGGTGTATCTCTTCATCTTCTGCAGCAGAGTAGGCAGGATTTCTCTGACGTGCCATGTCCCCGAAAGAGAACACAAACAGGATATCAGCAAACTATGTCAGCAAAATATGGCACACATACTATACATGATACTCAACTGTAGTGATATACTACTACTCCCATATGTAGCACGTGTGTGTCTCTTGGTGGATACACATGTACATGGCCAGATATCAGTGCTCAGCCAACACCTGTGCGACAATACCTGCCACATTCCATACAACATAGTACCAAGCCCCATTGGTCAGCACACTGAGACAGGTCCAATGCACCACCTCACTCTGGGGGTTCATAACAAGGTACTGTATGTGGAACGTCATCCACTAGTGTGATCTTGACACAAAATAATCAGCCTGGATATACATATCCCACCACCACCATCAGCACAGTAGACTACTTTGATATATATGTGAATAGACAGATTTTCACTTGTTAGGACTGAGATGGTATCCATGCAGCCCACTAGGCCAGTGGAGACCACAACCCACAATGCTGACCCCTTTGCAAATGCTTCCCACGGACATCCCAAAGAATGCATGGAACATGCACACAAAATTCTAAACCAGACCCTATGCACAAAGGTTAAGCATCCTGTCTGGTGGACCACAGCCAAAGACAAATTGTATAATGATAGACGGAGGCTACTGCAGGATAGAGCAGAATCACATAAAGGGAAGGCATCTGTGGTCGGCACTAGTAATAAGCTAAGTTCTCTCATAACAACATCCAAGGCCAACTCTGAGAGGGAAATGGCCAAGGACACTATAGATAACCACAAGGCCTTCTTCAGTTTTGTTAGACACATCGACCAAAAGCCTCAGATATGCTCTGAGTTAGTACACAACTACATAAAATTCACTGAACCCACAGATATTGGCAACATCCTGGCAGACAGGTTCAGTGCAAATATACCCCTCCATCTCCCTCAAAATAAGAAATACCTATCACAGCTGAATGTAACCTCCCTGTCATCTCAGATGTCCAGGTGAGGGCCGACCTCAGCAAAGCAGAACACACAGCATCAGTGTGACCTGATGATATCCCTGGATGTGTGCTACGTGAACTCCAAGAGGAGCTACAACCGCATATAAAACTGATATTTAACCTTGGCCTTACTACGGGATATGTACCTGAACAGTGGCATACAGCAACAGTGGTCCCACTTCACAAAGGAGGCACCTCTACTGACCCTGGGAACTACCGCCCCATAAGTTTAACCAGCCTGGTCTGCAAAGCTATGGAAAGATTCATTATGGGACTCATATACAGCGATATTGGGTACCTACAGACACTTGATCCCACCCAGTTTGCCTTTGTGAAGGGCTGATCCTGCCTTTTGAACCTGGTTGACTTTTTCAAAACAGTCACTACAGCCATTGATGAGGGCAAAGCAGTCCATACAGCCTACCTGGACCTGCCTAAGGCCTTCGACACAATACTCCACTCAGGCATCATAGACAAGCTCATCAGCTTAAATGTTAATACATATGTCACATGATGGGTTGCAAACTGGTTGAACAACTGAATCCATAAAGTCAAAATTGCGGGAGCCATGTCAGACTCATAGCCAGTCACAAGTGGTATCCCACAGGGCTCTGTCCTAGGACCCCTCTTGTTTGGCATTTACTTCTCAGATGTGAAAGCAAACATGGGCGGGTTGTGGATGACAAAGTTCCCAGATGACTGTGAACTAAGCGCCATAGTCATTACACCAGCTGACATACACATCCTACAGACAGGCCTCACTGAAATGGACAACTGTTGCCAGAATCATGGCCTAACACTGAATGACATGTAATGTATAGTCATCCCCTTTGGGTAAAACAACGTACACACAACTTACCACATAGACATACATATAGATACAGACAAATAACACATATGGAGGGTTCACACTATGTAAACTATTAAATTGTTACTTTACATTACCTGTGTTTGTCGCAGCTGGTTGCGTTACCGTTAGTATAGGTTCCTGCTGCTACTATCCCAGCTTGATACTGACACTGATGACAGCTTCAACTTAGTTTGTCTTACGTGTGGTTTTTGTTTGTGTTTTTCTTTTCTTTTTTTCTTTCTTTTCTCTCTCTCTCTCTCTCTCTCTCTCTCTGCCTCCAGACGGTGCAATGAAAGTATTGCATGTGTGGAGTGGGAGTACAGGATGCTTTTGTAGGTATCTGCATATGTCCATGTGATGGCCTCTGCACCAATTGTAAGCCAGCATTTGCTAATTGCATGCAGCCAGTTGTGTACTGATTGCAGTTCTCACTGTGATTTCAGGACAGTGCTATAAAAGGGTATGTGAGATAGGCATTGCCCTTTCAGATTGTAAGGGCGGGACCATGCTGGTATGCTGTGGACACTGTTCTGTGAGTGTAAAGGTTAGTATCTCTCTCATAATTCAGGCTGTGTTGTAGATTAACATTTCTCCATTCATCTCTCCTGTTTCCTGTACTAAGTGTGTATGTACACTGACACCTACAACTATATATATATATATATATATATATATATATATATATATATATATATATATACATATATTTATATATGTATAATAACTGACATTATTACCTACTAGCTACCAACTAGCATGGCTGTTTCTGTTCACACACTACTATTATAGAAATCCACTAGATTTGACAGTAAATATACATGACATGCTTTGTGTACTACACATCCTATATTCCCTTTACATTCATTCCTACTATTACATGATATATTTATTGTAGCACAATGTTCTTATATAACAGTCATGGCTTAGTGGTAAGTCATGCAGACTACTGTTTCCTGGGTTCGGGACTGACAGTGGGATTTTATTTTGCTTTTGAACTGACTACAGGACCTGTCATTCAGAGTGACTAAGGCACTATTAAGCAGTTGTAACCAGGTTAGCGCTGGTTTGCATGGAGCTCACACATGCGCACTGGCGTTCAGCTCCACGCACACCCGCTTACAACCGCTTAACAGTGCTTACTCTTGCGCACACCCGCGCTATTTTCTTTGAAAGAAATGAAAATGGGGAGACAAGAAAGTAGTGAAAAAGGGGCCACAAAGAGGGTAAGACAGTAGGGAAACAAGCTTGGGTTTTGCAGGAGGGATGTAGGTAAGGCCCATAGCTGCCCATTTCTTCATCAGCAACAGCTGTGCATATGTTTGTAATTTGGTGTGACATTTGAAACCTTCCACCCCTGAGAGAGGTGTCAGGACAACAATAATACTTGTTGTACAGCCGATTGTAATGGACAGTTTCCATGTCCAGCAGACATCTATGCGAAATGGGCAGCTATGTATGGGGCGTGATTTTTTTGTGGGTACAGAGTGCCCTTTTTTTTTTTTTTTTTTTTTTCAGGTGAGAGTGGCATGTCAGGTAAAGGAAGTCGGTATAGCTGGGGAGGTAGGTTGGGTAGGTCAACAGACAAGACAAACAAGACGCATACAGGGGTGGTGTATGACACGTGTGGGGGGGTTACACAATTGATGGGGAGGGACGTTTGGATATCCAGAGCCCATGAGCCCACAGATGGCAACAGTGGAACTGATATCCCCACCCATGGGCAGTTGGCACTGTTCCTTCACTGCCCAGAACGGGGCTGTGCTGGGGGCTGTGTAGGCCGGGCAACAGGCATGCCTGTTAGTTGTGCCACCTGTGCCTCAAGCTGGCGTAGGGGCCCAAGAACAGATTCCTGGATCTCCCTAGGCACCACAGTCCGGACGCTACGGAGGGTGAGTGGTGGTTCTCCTCCGGCCACACTTGCAGAGGGGGGACGAGCCCCATCCCCTGCAGTGCTTCCACCTGCAGGTGGCACAGGGCCACCGGAGGAGGGTCCGGACTGGGCACTACTGCCAGGTGCACTCGCCAGCTGAGGTGGGAGAGGTGGGTCCGCTGGAACCCGCCTTCCCTGTTGTCCTATGTTTTGCATTATGTCATGACAGTTTGGGTTAGTAACATACAATACCATTCGCAATTAGTTGTAATAGCATGCATTAGTATTCCCATTAACCAAACACCCAGATATTCACACCATTGAACAGCGAGCATAACACATGCATAATTTGAACAGCAATACACAGTCCAACAACATGCAGGGTTGATTGATGGCAACAGGCCATCAGGTTTGGATGTATGAACAGGGCAGATGCATCTACGTACATGCAAATATGTATGACCCAACAGGACAAATGTCCAGGGGTGTTAATTGTGATTTCACATACCAATTTCACATGGAATGGATTATATGTGGTTATAGGGTAGGGTGAAGAAAATATAATTAACACCTTCAAATACCAATACATATGCTGTACATTTCTAATAGCTGCAGATATATACACACTACAGTTCTACCTACAGTTTCCTATGTGATAACTACTTCATGTTGGTGATAGGAATGTTACTGCTACATCAATATACATTTTCATTTTTATTCATACACGTTCATATCTGGCTTTGTTCAGCTACATCATCCTGCTACATTTGCTTTATATAGCTATAGACAACTGTGGATGTTTGGTATTTCAGACTATCATACTATCTGCATATTGCAGACTGAGAGAAACATATCCAGATTTTGGGATACACATTCCAGCTGCAGCAACATTTTGAACACATTTCGCAGTTTGGTTCTGCTTGTCACATTCATTTCATTCTGTACTGTCTGCAGTATACTTTATTCAGAGGTTATTACTACTTTATTGGTGGATTCATAACTCCTTCTCACACTCTCTCACTTGTTTTAATTTTTCAATTCAGGATGGTACTTACTTCGAGGCTTTATTGACATGTTTTACCTGTAGTTATTACAATCCTTTCCAACAGTCTCACTTCTGTCATGTTTCAGTATTTCAACAGGGATATATTTCACACATGTGATTTGCTCATCTTCTGCAGCTGTACTTTTCTGCCTGCTGCAGGTTGTGTACTATTATATTACAGGTGGGGCATCTTTATTTCAGACTTTATTTCAGACATTTTCATTTTTCTGTTTGGATTGCAGACTGCAACACACTTTTGTAATCAAGCAATACTTGCAAACACTCTTAGACTGTTACTTGCACATTTTATTACTTAGTGACTACACTGCACTCTTTTGCTAACTGTCATACTTTTATATTTATTTACAGTTACAGGGAGAGGATTACTGACCTGCCTGGTGGCGCAACCGCACCAGCCTATCACCATAGGCTCTGCGGTTCGCAGAACGGACACCTGCAGCTGTAATATAAATAAAGTAATATTGGAATACACATCTCCATATTATCAGCTAGGTTAATTTCTTACATACATAATTAAATGTAACTTACTCGGTAGCGGGGCATTGGGCATTTGCTGGGCCTCCTGGATCCAAAGGTTCAGTTGGTCCTGCTTACGTCTCTTCAGGTCTGCATGGTGGTGACGGACCTGCTCACCAGTCCTTGGAATCCCTGTGGCACTGGTGAGATCATGAGCCAACCAGTCCCATGCCTCAGCCCTATATGCTCCCCACAGGACCTGGCCCTGCATGAGTTGGGCCTCATGATTGTGGACAAGGAGCCAGACCATATATCTGGACTCCTCAACACCCCACCTCTGTGCTTGGAAGCAACTACCCTCACCTACTCCTGACATTCTGGCTGCAAGTTAGTTCTACAATCGGTTATGCTGTGTATTCCCGCCTATGGGGCTTATGTATGCCATTTTTCCCGCACTTATCTGTGATTGGCCATTTTGGAATTGTATCAGCTTCATAAAACCTGCTTTGTCATGCTCCTCTTTCTATTCATTCCTATATATTTGCTATTACTGCATTTCTAAGTACAGCTGTCATGGCTTAGTGGTTCAGTACCTTGACTATGGTGCATGGTATCCTGGGTTCGAACCTGGCCACTGCTTTTTATTTTTTATGACTGTCTAGACAGGCTAGGGAGTGTGTCTGTGTAAAGGCAGTTTTGTTACAGCTTGCTCAACGTTGCCCGCCGATTAACTTGTTGGCGCGGTGCGCAGCTCCGCGCAAATGGGTTACGCTGGTTTACGCTTCATTTGGCTGTCAGCACGCATATTACGCTCAGCTCAGCTAGGGGCACACAGTTTCAGCATGTTAAAACATGGCTCACCTACGGGCACTCATTTTGCACCTGTTGAACCATTGTTCACCTACGAGCACTCATTTTGCACCTGTTAAACCACTGCTCACCTACGGGCAGATGCACTCAACTTGTTAAACTATAGCTCAGCTATGGGCACATCTGGCATTTGTTATTATTTTGTTATCTCACATTTCTTCAAAATAAATGGCCTATTTCATTACATTTTACATAAAATATAATTTTATATGTGTACATATATGTCAGGGACTTGTTTCCTGCTTATTTCACTAAAAATAAAAACAGATGCTGTGGGGGCTCAAACCATGACTGCCTACTCTTCAGCCCACGTCTCTACCACTATGCTATTGCTTTTTGGCATACTTTGCATAGTTAGTTCTTATATGCTTTTCCACTTACTGCTAACTGTGGCTGAGCTACGGGCACGCCCGTGCAAACAAGCGCACTCACGGGCAAACATCTTTACAGTTAAAAAAAAATATAACATGTTCATTCATATGATTTTATGTTCATAGTCTGTGGGGGCATGTGTTGTGTTGTGTTTATTCACATTTCCATGTACTCTGTCATGGGGGTTTACTTTGGGCACTTTTACTCTTCTGGGGGCGTGTCCGCTTGCAGGGCTCGGCCTACGGACACGCCCCCTACTGTCTTCCGCGGACCGTGTTAGCCTTAGGTGTGATTCATCATGCCCTCATGCATATGCATGACATGCTGACGTCACACCGTTTAACTGCAGCCTCCGTGTAAGCCTTGTATCTCTTACACGGAGGCTTCGTGAATCCTGCCCAATGTTTTTATTTCTACAAGGAATAGACAAATTGTTAGTAATAGTTTTTCAAATTGTAATTCCTTTGGGGTTGTGTACATTGCTGTCTGCAATCAATGTACCTCCTTCTATGTGGGGAAAACTGAGAGAAAATTAAAGTGTTACATTTATGAACACCTATATGATGTTAGAAAACAGCACAACAACAACGCATTGTATAGGCACACTTGTGTTTGTCCTCAGGCAAAATTTGTCTTTTTTGTTTTGGAAACTGTCCCCAAGGACATAAGAGGAGGTATGTGGGAGGAAAAGTTGGAATACAGGGAGTTGTTTTGGCAGATTATTTTGGAATCTACAAAACCCCCTGGTATAAATGATTTTTTGTCTATTAAGCCTGTATTGAGATTAAGATCAGCAAAACTTTGATTTTTTAGATGTATTTTATAAGCAAACCACCAGATGGCAGTATTACTATTATACTATTCATTATATATTATATATTATATATTATATATTATATATTATATATATATTTCTTTTAGAGAATTTTGTCAAGGATAACATTATTGTTAGTGGTTTTTAATAAATTCTTGTCAACAATTATTTAAATACTAAAAATAATTAGAGACAATTGTGCTTTATATATTTTAAAATATTGTAATGTGTCCCTTGGGTCTTTTCCACGGAATGTTAATTGTGCGTTTTTTAAGCAAGAATTTTATTGGACAGGCAATTTTTCAATTAAATAATAGGGTATATATTATGGTTGTTTTATAAAGCTGTTTGTATCTGAAGAAGATTTTGATCGAAAACATATCAGCTTGGAAGCGTTAATTTTGGCTGTGACTCTCGCTGTGGATTCAATAAATACAATATATATTTTTTTGGTTCGAGCCCTTATTTGGTGATTCCTGTGAATCTTTTTGCTGTTTGTGGTTTTTGCTTGGTTCGCAATCATCTCCTTTTAGTGACATAGATAGGTAGTCTGTTCCAGAGTATGGGAAGTCTCTGGTACAGGCATCTATCCCTCCCGCATGTTCTGTTTATTGTGGTGACAAGGTTTAGGTCACTAGAGCATGTAGCTCGGAAGGATTGGGATTTCTTTAAGTAGAGCATGTCCAAAAGCTCTGGGTTTGACATAGCTTTGTATGTTAGGCAGAGATCGCCTCTGAGTAGGCGATATGCAACGGAGTAAAGCTGGAGTTTTTTGAGACGGTCTGCGTAGGGCATCTGTTTGAGGCCAGTAATCCTCTTTGTGAGGTATTTCTCCGGCCTTTCCAGTTGTTGTAGATGTCTTGTGAGGTACATACCAAAAGAGGCACTATAATCTATAATGGGTCTAATGAATGATGAGTAGAGGGGAACTATGACCTCTTTTTTTCTGGATGAGAAATCTTTTGTGATGGGGAGTGCCATGTAGAAGGATTTCCTGACCACTGTAGCGATGTGATTATCAAAGGAAAGACTACTGTCCACCTGTGTCCCAAGGTCTCTTATCACACTTTCAGTGCTAAATAGACTACTGCCTATGTGGTAGTTCATGGGTACAGAGTTTTTACCAAAGGGGATGACAATGCACTTTTTGGCATTGAGCTTGAGACCATGGCTTTGACACCAGGCACCTGTCTCAGTGAGGCCCTTTTGTAGGATGTCCACATCATTAGGAGTTTCGATTATGGCTCCTAGTTTGCAGTCATCCACAAACTTAGTTAGCCAAAGACCTTCTGTGATAGCCTGTACTTCAGAGAAGTAGATACCAAACAGGAGAGGACCCAGGACTGAACCCTGTGGTACTCCACTTGTCACTGGTCTGAAGTCGGATTTGGAGTCTGCTACTTTCACAGTGTGGGTTCTGTCAGTAAGCCAGTTGGCAACCCATCTTGTGACATAGGGATTTATACCTAGTTTAATGAGTTTATCTATAATTCCAGAGTGGGAGATGATGTTAAAAGCCTTAGTGAGATCTAGATAGGTTGTGTGAACCACCTTACCCTCATCTATGGCTTTGATGACTGCTTCAAAGAAGTCTATCTGGTTTAGGAGGCATGATCTACCTTTTACAAACCCAAACTGTGTGGGGTCCAGAGTTTGGAGATTACCAATGTCTTTGTTTATGAGTTCCATGATGATATGTTCCATGGCCTTGCAGACCAGGCTCATCAAGCTAATGGGCGGTAGTCCCCGGGGTCTGTCATGGCTCCCCCTTTGTGGAGTGGGATAACCATCACAGTGAGCCATTCAATGGGCACAAAGCCTGAAATGAGGCTATGATTGAACATGGTACTTAGGTGGAGTGCCAGTTCATTCTGTAGTTCATGTAGAATGCAGCCTGGGATGTTGTCAGGTCCCATGGATGCTGTATTCTTGGCTTTGGAGAAGGATGTTTTTACCTGTGCAGCCGTGATTACAGGAACTTTGTATTCTTCTGGTATAGAGATGGGTCCTTTAGGGGGTGAGAGGGGGGTAAAGTTAGCACTGAACCTATCTGCCAGGATGTTGGCAATATCAGTTGGTTCTGTATATTTAGTGCCATTGTGCTGTAACTCAGAGCAGATGTGAGTGTTGCCATTGAGATTCTTGTCATAGCTATAGAATGCTTTGTGGTTGTCTTTAGAATCAGTGGCAATTTTGTTTTCATAACTAGCTTTGGAGTATTTTATGAGGGATCTCAGCTTCTTACTGGGGCTAACTAGGGAGTTCCTCCAATCATGGGATTTTACTCTTTTTTGCAACAGTTTCTTTCTTCTGCTGTAGAGTTTGTTTATGGCAAAAGACCACCAGACTGGCTTCCTTTTTTTGGAGGTTAGCATCTTGGTTCTGTTAGGGATAGCATGATCCATGCACTCGTGTAAGTGCTTGTAAAGTGCATTTTTGTAGGATTCAGCAGTCGTGCCTCTATTGTCCATCTGCGTGGGTGTCATGAAGTTTGCCACTTCTGTCTTAAGAAACGTGAAGTTTGCATTGGAGAAATTGTTTAGGGTTGTTTCCCTAATGGGGGCTGGGGGTGGGATGTGGATGTCTAGGGTGATTAGCTTGTGGTCAGATCTGACCAACGAGGAACTGACCTCTAGTGTGGTATGAATTATAGCCTGGTAATGCAGGGGTGCTCCCTGGAGCTTTGATCCAGGTGTCTATTACTGCACAGATGTCGATGTTCTCCATTTGAAGTGAGTGCATTTTGAGGTTTAGACTTCTAGCATTGAGTAGCATTACCCTCAGATGGTGTCCCCCCCCCCTGGGGGCACACACAGACGTGATCCTGTCACCCGAGGTCAGGTACAGGGTCTGTTGCATAGGGAACTCCACAGAGACTTGGGGGATGTGCTACAGCACCTTGAAGCCCTCAGTACCCAATCACAGGGTCTGCATGCTCCGCCTGCTTAGCCTCCAGCCCAGGCACCTTCAGGGTCATGAAGCTGCTGTTGTGACTGGCAATGGGTGGAAGCCTTGTTCCCATTGTTTCCATATGGGGGCTCATGGGGCTTCCACATCGCAAACGACACGCACCATCCAGGGTGTTTAACCACCACATGTGTCATATACCACCCCTGTAGGCTGTCCTCTCTATCTACCAACCCAACCTACCTCCACAAATATACCTGCTATCCTTCCCCAAATTCTCATTCCCACCTTCACAGACAAGGGCAATGTGGTCCCAACAAAGGGTTCACATGTGACATAACTGTCCATTTTGCACAAACTTACTACTGTATATAAATATATATATATATATATATATATATATATATATATATATATATATATATATATACTACTGAAAACGTCTGAACTATTAAAAACAAAAACAAAAAAACAATGAATTGATGCTGAGCCAGAACTGTTATTTGCTGAGCGCTTTCGTTCGCTTTATTGATAACAATCGAACTTCATCAAAGCAAAATGTGATGGATGATATATATAGATATATATATATATATATATATATATATCTATATATATCATCCACCACATTTCGCTTTCATGAAGTTCCATTGTTATCAGTAAAGCAACAAAGCCAGCAAACAGTTCTGGCTCAGCATCAATTCATTGTTTTTTTGTTTTTTGTTTTTGTTTTTAATAGTTCAGACGTTTTCAGTAGTATACATATATATATATATATATATATATATATATATATATATATATATATTTATATACAGTAGTAAGTTTGTGCAAAATGGACAGTTATGTCACATGTGAACCCTTTGTTGGGACCACATTGCCCTTGTCTGTGAAGGTGGGAATGAGAATTTGGGGAAGGATAGCAGGTATATTTGTGGAGGTAGGTTGGGTTGGTAGATATATATATATATATATATGTGTGTGACACATAGCATTCACACTGTGATGCAAATATAGGGGACATGTATTTATATACATATGTTTGTGTGTGTTTGTATATATGTAGACATCTCTATATATGTGTAGATATATATTATGTTGTATAAATATATATAGATGTCTGTATATTTGTAGACATAGATGTATATATATATATACATATATATATATATATATATATATACATACACATACACATGTACATACCTATATATATATATATATATATACATACACATACACATGTACATACCTATATATATATATATATATATATATATATATATATATATATCTATGGGGTACATTCAGACATCAGGTCCACATTCTCTAACTCCTTCCTGCACAGCTGCACTGTCCTGCCTTGCTACAACACAGATAGGTGCCACATATGGACACAGCATAACATTAGGGGGGTATATACAGGGACAGATTTCAGGTATGCCTACTACACACCTATGGCATTTCAGCATGCTACATTACATGTTAACTTGAGTGTCCTGCAAGTGGTGGGCTCTGAAACCCACGTGTCCATCATTATGGCATTACTTCCACCACCAGCTATTGGTCACAGAAATATACATGTTGTCCATTACACAACACACACTATGATAGCTTACATCTTGTCAGTCAGTGTGTGTGTTGAGTGCTATCAGTACCTCCATTTGTGTTTCTGACTTCCTATTCCTGACTAAGGGTATGTTGCAGACTATCCTGTAACACCAGCAACTTGCTTAGTGTATGATAACACTATTTCACATATGGGCCTGTGTTTCAGCCTCTGTCCTCCACCTACATACCAGGCTTTATCTATATGACATGCTGTCAGGGGTTGTTATGTAGTGGCCTGTGAGTATGTCATGCTGCCATTCCTGCCATCATTCCACTGCTGTTGTGGCCTCCACACATATTGTGGGGTTTGCTTTCATATATATGTGGGCTTCAACTGCACAATACATGTGTGCCCTTCTGCAATCCAGAGGTCAGTGTATGCAACAGTAGTATATGGCCCTGTATGTCAGTCTATGGGGGTGATGCACCATAACTAATCTAGGCGGTTAACAACATGTGAGGGATATCAGTAGTAAGCTGCCTTAAGGTATATGGATGCACATTACCATACATTTCACCTTGGGAACATTGCTGGCCTACTGCTTACTGCCATGCAGAATGTTCTGCTTGTCAGTGTGATTGTGATGGCTTCAGTTATGCATTGTTATGTAACAGATACATCCCATTGTGTCATCGTAAGTCTTTTCCCCCTAGGAATTGCATACAGAGTGTAGTTAGAGGCTGTTGGACTATACATCTGCATTACTTACTGTTGATTGATTGTTATCATGTGGCTCAGTCTGTCTTTACTGTTGTACTACTTGCAGGCCTTGGCCTGGACAGCAACATATGTTATGCTTTCAGATTACTGTATTAAATTATCTGCTTGAGATCTGCATTAATCTGTATGCATTTCAAAGTCTAAACAGCTATATGACATTGCATATACAATTGTGATAGTACATAAATAAAACTTTTTTATGTATGCAAACCTGTGTGAGGTGTCATATCTTTTGACTTCTCTGTGGGTATATGTTTCAGGCAACAATTGTTTTTTGTATGGGTGACTCATAACACTGTCCATTTGATAAGGTGGCAACTGTAGGAATACCAGCTGTTCAATATGGTGTGCACCCTGTAAATATGTAACTTCCTATACATATCTCTGTGTGTGCATGTGTAGTTACATATATATCTATATGTATATATATATATATATATATATATATATATATATATATATATATATATATATATATATATCTGCATAAATGTGTGTGTGTGTATATGTATCATGTATCTATGGAATGTTTATTGCTTCCAATTTGTACATTCCCTATGGTAGCTAGAGTGTACTGCATGATATGTTATTGATACCATCCTGGCATCAGACAGGTGGGATGGATTACTGTTAACGTCTTGTACCCATGTTGTGTTGGGTCCTGGGTATGGGACCTGCAACAGTTGGTATTGTATTGCAGGGCAGATCTATTTTACTGTGGGGGAGGGGGTGATAGCAATACTTACAAGACGTATTTAGCTTGGGCCCCCTCATCCCCATTAATGGTGTCTTTGGTTATATATGTATTTGTTATGTTCTCTTTTATATCTATAGATGTATATCTGTATATATATATATATATATATATATATATATATATATATATATGTATATATTTATAAATATATATATGCTTACATATATATATATTGATATATATATATATATATATATATATATATATATATATATATATATATATATATATATACACATATAAGTAGACATATATATCTATAGATGAATGCATATGTGTGTATCTATATATATACATATATACATATACATATATATTTTATATATATATATACATACATATATATATGTGTGTGTGTGTGTCTATATATATATATATATATATATATATAGAGAGAGAGAGAGAGAGAGAGAGATTTATATATATAAAGAGAGAGAGAGACACACACACACACACACACACACACACACACACACACACACACACACACACACACACACACACACACACACACACACACACACACACACACACACACACACACACACACACACACACACACACACACACATACACACACACACACAAACACGCACACATACATCTACATGTATAAATACATTTCCTGTACTGTTGAATGATTGTGCTAGATGATATGTTTGTGAAAACAGCAGGGTTATGTATGTCTGGTATGGCTGAGTGGTAAATCCCTTTGGCTATGGTGTGCAGGTCTTTGGCTTGATCCTTGCAGAGGCTGTTTATTTTCTTGCTGGGCAGAACAAGGGCCATTGGAGACAGAGTGATTAAGGCACTTTTAAGCAGTTGTAAGCGGGTTTCCGCAGAGGTAAGCAATGCTAACTTCTGGTTACAGTTTCTTATACTGATTTAGCTTCTCAATTGCTTAACCTGTGTAAGCATTGCTTACCCCCACGCAAACAAGCTTAAACCTGCTTACTGTTGCTAAAAAGTGCTTACTCCTGCTTACCCCCACACTAATTTCTTTAAAAGAAATGAAAAATGGTTGATAGGAAAGTGGTGAAAAAGGGACACAAAGAGGGAAAAACAGTAGGTAAATAGCTAGGGATGTGCAGGACAGGTGTAGGGAAGGTCCATAGCTGCCCATTTCTTCTATAGCAACAGCTGTGCATATACAGTGAATTTGGAGATAGATTTTGGCACTCAAACCCCTGAGAGAGGGGTGAGGACAACAGTAATATGTTGTGAAGCCAATTAAACCAGATTACATGTGTCTAGTGGACACGTATGTGAAATGGACAGCTATGTATGGTGCAAGATTTTTTTGGGGGGGAAGATTGCCCTTTTTTTTAGGTGAGAGTCAGATGTTGGGGAGGGAAAGTAGGTATATTTGGGGAGGTAGGTTGGGTAGGATAACAGACAAGGCAGACAACATACAGGGGTGGTATATGACACATGTGGGGGAGTAAACACCTTGATGGGGAGGGATGTTTGGAAATCAGAAGCCCATGATCCCTCTTGTGGATACAGTGGGACTGAGGTGCCCACACATGGGCAGTCCCACTGCACCTTCACAGCCCCGAAGGTGGCTGTACTGGGGGCTGAGTAGGAGGACCAGGCCGACCCTCTAGTTGCAACATGCGGCCCTCAAGCTGGCATAGCAGATCTCCAAACTCTCTGCGGAGCTCGCTATGAACCACACCCCGGATCTGGCAACGGGTGACTGTGTCCTGTCCGTGCCCGCTCCCGGGGGGGATGAACCCCATCCCCTGAGGTGGTTCCACATGAAGGTAGTGCAGGACCAGTGGACGAGGAGGTCCCAGGGTGGGACCCAGACGTGCTGGTGCCCAGTGCCATGGCTATATGAGGTGGGACAGGTGAGTCTGCTGGGGCCAGCCTTCCCAAACGTGCTATGGTGTTTCAATTTTACAACATATGTGGGTTAGTAATAGTCAACACATTCCAGGATTAGGTATAACAGCATGCATAGATATTCCCATTAATCCAAAACACCAGATGTGGAACAGTTGCATAGCAAACAGAACACATGCATATATGGACCCACAGTGGCCATTACAACAGTATGCAGGTACATTGATGGCAGCATGCCACCAATGTGGGAGTATTTCAACATGGCACATGCATAAAAACAAATTTAAGTATTTATCAAACAATAGGACATATGTCCCAACAGTATATTTAATGGAGCACATACCTATTGAGTTGTGTATTTAGTTTATTGTTGCAGATATAGTGAGAGGAGAAAAATATGTCAATTAACAACTAGTATATTCCTGTAGTTCTCATTACTTTCCTAGTCAGTGCTGTGATCTGTGCATTACAGGTATTAGTACACTACCCTATGGCCTTAGTTTGGACAGTAGTATGGATGTAGACAACTATATGCATGAACTGAGTTTTACCTGCAGTATACACCTCTTACCTGGTATACCTGTGGAGGTATTGTTTGGTAACACTACCTGACTGTTTCTATGCATATTCCCAGATTCCATTGATGTTAGGAACATACCTCTCCATCTCTTATTGCACACACTCTGGGCATGTCCTCACAACATGTAGGTGAAATGAGGACATATTTTGGCTATTGCCCTCATAAACCTTTGGTGAGTTGTATAATGACAGGTTTGCTTTCATGGACATTTTCCAAATATTTACAGGCCTGACAGTCAGTTATATGATATTAAATGCTGCCTACATGTCAAAGATTAGCACACTGATATGCCAGGGAGACAGGGTAACAGCCGATAGATATGGGCCGATTAACTGGACATTCTGGACAATTCTGTACACTTGTGGAGTATGATTCGCATACAGTGTACTACCACTCCCAGGATTCGAACCATGGCTGTGTCTGCTAAAAATAAAACAGTGTCCATCACAGCTCCTGTGGTTTTACAATCTGACCTTGTAATTACACCACTCTTATACAGGATTTCCTAGACAGTTTTATTATGTAGCACAGTGCGGGTGACAGTGATGAGTAATACCTTATTATTCAGGGTAACTGCAACACTAACAATGCCATACAATACCAGAGTAAACAGTACCCGTACAGGAGATCAATCTTTTATTTCTAGGCACAGTTTTCCTTTCTGACAGACCTGTGGGGGCAATGTTTGTTAGCACTACCTGAATGTTGCCACACATATTACCATATTCCACATTAGTATTATGCACATACATCTCACTGTGTTACTGGACACACTCTGGTCACAGCTTCACAACATGGGGGTGGAGATGGGACATACTTGGCTTATTACTCTCGTAATATTTTGGGGAGTTGCTGGAATGACAGGTTTGTTCTAATAGATGTCTGACAATCAGTTGTATTTCTTATTTGCTGCCTAAACATCTGGGATCATCCCACTGATTTGCCATGGGGACAGGGTGACAGGCAGTGGATATGGGCCAATTAACTAGACATTCTCGACATATATGTACAGTTGTGGAGTATGATTCTGTATACAGCCTACTACCACTCCCAGGATTTGAACCATGGCTGTGTGTGCTAAAAATGCAACAGTTCACATCTCAGTTAAGTGTGCTATTTGGATTATGTTGTCTATCTTTTCACTGTTTTCTGTCTAAGTCTCTCTCAGTTGTACAATATGACCTCTTGTGATTACAACAGTCATATACAGACATTCCTACACATTTTATTTATGTAGCACAGTGTGGGTAACAGTGCTTAATAGAACAGTACTATCAAGAGATTGCAACTCTACATTACCATATGATACCAGAGTAAACACATGCAGTCCAGCAGTGACACCTTTATTGTCAGGTTATTATGCTTTTATTTACATACAACCTATATGAGACTCTTCCTGCCATATTCTCTGGTGTATGCAGTGCATGCCTTAAACAATGCAGGTTTTATACAGGTGATTAACTTTCTACTACCTTTAGATTTATATCTCTGGCAGTACATGTAAGAGTATTACTAACCTGCCTCGCCTCATAACCGCTGCAATCTACAGACATGGGCTTCCTGGTTAGCAGCCCGTTCATCTGCCACTGTGAAAGACGTAAGAGGAATATTTAGCCATACCTATCCATAATATATATGAGCTGGCAATTATTAAACAGGTAGTGGATTGATACTTACACACGGCTGGCACATCCCTCGTCCTAGCCTCTTGGATCCACTGATCCAAGAGATCCCCCTTTCTCTACTTCAGGTCAGCATAGTGATGCCTGACCTGCTCACCAGTTCAGGGTATGCCAGTGGCACTGGTGACGCCACAGGCAAGACAGTCCCAGGCTTCTGCTTTGTATTGGAAACCCTGGTACTGGCCCTGCAGCAGTCTCTGGTCATGGTCTTTCACAAGGAGTCCTGCCATGACTCTAGACTCCTGGATGCCCCAGTACTGCACCTGAAAGTGCACACCCTCTCCCATACCAGTCATAGTGCCTACAGGAGGAAGCTGCATCCAGTTATGAGATGTATTCCCACCTGTTGGGTTTAAATAGGGCTGCTTTCTCGTACTTTGCCATGATTGGACAGTTTTGAAAATACTAAGCTATGGGCAAACCTCCTTACCTAATGTTGGCATTGCTTAAAGGGGTATACCAATCGCTTAATTTTTAATTTGCATACTGTTTGCTGTTTGGCATTGATTTATTATTTATTACATGTTATATATGTGTTTGGTATTCATGATTCATGTATAAGTACACTATATGGGGTTTGTGTTTATTAGGGGATTTCAACACTTTATTACATTGACACCTCACATCTGGGCTTAATGCAGTACTCCAGTTCACATATTTATCTTATGTAGTAGTTTAAACAACATAAAGCTGTATATAGATTCCTTTCACATGTTCAGTTTGATTTTCCTATAGTGAAGATCTGTTTGGTGATACCTCAATTTTAGGTACTACTGTGATGGCTTAGTGGTTAACTACTGTGACTATAGTGTACAGGATCCTGAGTTTAAGACCTGCAAAGGCTGTTTATTCTGTTTCTGACTAGAACAGTGACTGTTGCATAAAGAGTGATTAAGGCACTTTTAAGCGGGTTTGTGTGGGTCTGCCCGAAGGTAAGCAATGCTAACCTCCAGTTAAATATGCTTACAGAGAGTTAGCTTCAATATTGCTTAACCTGTGTGCACATTGATTACCCCCATGCAAATGGGCTTAAACCTGCTTACTACTGCTTAAATATGCTTACTCTTGCTTAATAGTGCTTACTTCTGCTTACCCCCGCACTAATTTAGACAGTAATGTAAAATGAAAATGGTTCTTGGGAAGGTGGTGGATTTGGAAACTCTATAGATTTATCATTCATTACACATTGTACCTTTGATTTGTATCCCTGATTCATGTGTACATATACTGTATGGGGCACTTGTGATTATCTGTAGATTCTACAACATTATGACAATGACACCTCACATCTGCATTTAATGCAGTACTCCAGTTCACAAATATATGTTATTTAGTAGGTTATGCAGCAAAAAATATTGTTCAGAAAGTGATTTGACATGGAAAATGGAATGCACTGGAGTGAGACTCGAGCTGGGAATGACTGTTCATTAGGCAAATGCTCTGCCCACTACATTATTGCAGTACTGCTTCATTTGCATATATCTTGATTTTTATCCTCTTGTGCCATTTAAGCTGCAATAAACATAGCTAAGCAATGTGCAAACCCATGCACCTACGGTAAAATTTTATCTGTTTCATAAAAAAAAAAAATAGCTTGTTTATATTTTATATTTTAACTATTGCTCTTATAAACTTGGGGGATGGTGCTGGGGGTATGTGGACACCTATGAGTGGTCTCACTCATTCTTATTGCTAACCTGCTGTTCTTGCTTGCAGGGGCATGTATATTCTAAGAGCTCTACTCTCAGACATGCCCCCTGCACTTGTACATGCTTCGTGTCCGTTTAGGAGCTCAGGCAACGAGCCTTCATTAATATGCATGGCACTCTGCCGTCCTGCTCCTAAATGTCCACTTCGATGCAGGACTAAGCTAGTCCTGCACGGAAGTATAGTGAATCCGGGGGGGTTCTTGTAATTGGAGATTCAATTATTAGAGGAATTGATATTTACATTTATAGAGAAAATAATAAACATCAAATAGTGTTATGCTTGCCAGGAGCAATAAAGAGCTGTGAGGAAAGGCCTTAGAATGTCTTAATGTTAGGAATTATGGATCTGTTTTTATTCATGTTGGTACAAATGATCTCATCCACAAGGATTCTCTGCTGTTAGTCGGGAACTTACAACCCCGTTAAATAGTACAGCCTATACTGGTTTTAGGACATATTTTTCATGAATCACATGTAGAAAGGAGAGTCAGGTCACTGTGAATGAAAAAAAAAATTTGGGCAATTACCTACATGAAAAAAAATGTCAAATTTATAAGAAAATGGAAATGTGTTGAGCATCTGAGCCTAGTTTTGGGCACACATGTTTAGACAGGATGGCATGCACTTGTCAAGATTAGGGAAAAGAATTTTGCAGCAGATATTTTGCAATATTTGAAAAACATAATTAACAGTTCACAGATAGCAGCATTTGATGCATCTCTGATGGTTGTTAACATCAGGAACATTAATGATAACATTTGTTTTATTGGAAGATTTGCTATGCTCCCACACAGTTGATGTTATTTGTGAAACATGGTTAAAGTACATTAACTATAAACCAGTTTTGTCAGGGTATAAATGTTTTACTGCCACAAACATTCTAAGAAAGATCAGGTAGAGATGTTATGATAGGGATTAAATAATGTTATGAGTCCTGTGATGTGATGTGTGTGTGTGTGTGTGTGTGTGTGTGTGTAGGTGGTGCAGTGGTGCAGCTGTTAACATTGTTACCTCACAGCAAGAGGTTCTCTGAATCAATTCTTGGCTGGGATGCCTTCTGTGCGGAGTCTGCATGTGCATCCTGTGCTCACATAAGTTTCCTCTGGGAGCTCATGTTTCCTTCCACATTCCAAAGACATACATCTGAGCATTACTCCCTGGGCGTCTGCTGAAAATAGGCTCTGTCCTAGTCAGACTTCCCGGTCAACAGATGTTAAATAAATAAATTATTACATTTTCAGTGATAATACCAATACTGTAGATTGTGTAAGTGTGGCAATAAAGACATCCCTGGAATATCTAACAATCGTTGATGTTTATAGACCACCAAAGTCAAGTGCTGCTGACCTAGAGGAATTCATAAATTTCTTGCATGAAACACGGGAGAGAAGAATAATAGTGGCTGGGAACTTAAATTTACCAGAAACAGACTAGAATAAAATTGATTCAACAACATTAGTAAGGAAATTATTTACAACATATGTTCAGGAACAACAATAGCTTCAGACCGTAAAAAAGCCTACCAGGGAACAGAACATATTAGACATTGTTTGTGTTCATAGGTTCATAGGTTCATACTAGGCTATCTGCCCTAGGGCATTTATAAGCCTAGCCAGAGTATGTTTGGCTTTCGCCACCCATTTTAAATTAATTTTGCTATGCCCTTTTTCGAGGTTAGTCTACTGTGCCTCTGTCTAACAGTGACACAGAAGTGATACCTGGGGTAAACCTACGATCTCCCATCCACTCATCAAGATTCCTCTTGAAGAGAGTCAATGAGGGACTCTGCCTAACCTGGACTGGGATTTTATTCCAGAATGAAGGGAGCCTCTGGGTTATGAATCTGTCCCTCCTCCTAAAGAAGTTAGTGTTACTTCATGTCAGGTTTTACCACTGTTGATGTGCAGTCATCATAATTTTCAAAGCGGAAAACTAAACCCATGTACAAAAGATTAATTACAGATTATATGGAAGCAAAACGGTCACTATACAAAACCAACTGGCATGATATCATATAATCAGTGAAAAAACTGCAGAAGGAATATGAAAAGTTTTGAAAGACAAATTGTTTGAATGCAAAACATCAGGATCTAGGCATACAACTTCAGAAGGATATAATTCCATGAGAACAAGATACGTGATTGAGGTAAAAGACAAAAAATATAAGTTATGGAAAAGAGGTGGAACTATGACTTTGAAACCTGAAATAAACAAGCTGGACAGGCAAAGTAAACACAGTCTGAGACAAGGTCAAAGAATTTTGAAGAAAATGTATAAAAAGACATTGAGCATAATATTTTATAGATACATACAATGTGGTAGGAGTAAAGGCATATAAATTAATAAGCTGTCAATGGGATTCAATAATCTCTGTGTAGGCTTCATGTGAAGCCTACAGGGAGTTTACATGTGTGCATGGTGATGTGCCATGAGCAGGAGAACTCATTACATATTCATGCCACACTTTGCATTTAAACATAACTAAGCAAGGTTTCATGGCTGGCAACAGTGTTGCTGCCCAAGAAACTGTGTAAGTGAACATGAATAACAATCCTGTTTAAATCAGAACACTGAAGGTCCACAGTTTTGTGTGGAGTGCCACAATGATCACCAGACTTTAACACATAGCTCTAAATCTCTTAGTGCAAGACATCTGGACAAAGGCCAACATAATTGGGGAACAAAGACCCAGACATATGGACATATTTGACATATTTGCTCTTTAGAAATGTGCTAGAACAACCAGGAGTTTGTGTTAAGATGCATGTTCTGCAGGATTTGAAGTCTGAAACTCAAATGTATGTAATTATTGAGTCACAATAGTCCTGAGATCATCCCACCGATATGGCAGAAAACCACAAATTTGTTGAAGAACACACCAAAAGATGTAAAGGCAAAATATGGACATTTTGTGAAAATCTTGACAGTTGAGATGTATAATTATGTATATTGTCTAAAGACAGTACAGGACAGTGTATCTACAGTGCAGATTATTGTGAAATCCCATTCCTGGAATTCTGTACTGAAGTTGTGTAAATGGTTCTGTAAGGGTACTTGGACTGCCATATAAAATAAACACTCAGAGGAAGTGTGTGTTTTGAATAGGGACACACAGGTGAATTGTAGGAATTAACACAGGGAAAGAGGACAGGTGAAACAACCTAATGTACAGCAGATGAAGGCATGTCAATGGAAGATGGCTGTAGCAACAACACCAATCACATATCGATATGGTACAGGAGGGACTGCACAAGTGAAAATGTGTATTATATGATTGTTACATAAGTTGACATAGCAATGTGAAGGATGTCTCTGTGACATAAGCATCCTTAGATAAACAATGCAGAGGACATATATCAGGGATGTCATATACAATTTTGGTAGGATGCATTTTATGAAGCTGTGCAAACTGATTTGCCTGAATATGACTGTAATCTCAGCAGAGGTCTCTAGCAAGTGGGACACAGTTAAAGGCTCATGGACAACATTAGAGGAAGCATGCAGCATAATTAACAATATCAGAATAATACCATCAGCAATCCCATGTCTCTGACATAACATATGTGATTTAGAATGATCAGAGAAGGTTCTGCACAAACACACTTGTACAACTATTATGACATAGCTGCACTTTATGAGAGTAATCAAGCACACTATCTTGACACTGTAACATCGGCTGGAGGTGTTAGGAAGGACACTGCTATACCTGTGTGTGACATTATGATCAATACAGATTAATTGACTGGTGTGCATGGCACATATATGGCACAATCCACACTGTCACAAATGTTACCCATGCCATTAATGTTGTCAAACAGCTATGTATGTAGTGGGTTCATCACCAGAACAGGTATCACACATGCATCTGGTGTAACATCTTGATGGGGTTTCTGGACCATCAGACAGTAATGTTTATGCCACAGAAAGAATACCTAGGTATTGCCAATAAGATGCGTGACAGTTCACTGTTATAAAGGTGGTAAACTTCAGTTACACATCACTGGAAGATGTATAGTGAGCTACATGAACGAAGATGCATTGTACTCAGTGGTATGATGAAGGCTGTGAACAAGGCAGAATTATGGCCTGTAATATGCATGTCCTTCACATACTCAGCCGTTGTGTTACATACAAAGGAGTAGATACCATCTACCCCAGGACACAAGTCACATACCTATTGGTCAGATTATAGGGTATGATATCTACATTATACTTGTGTTTGTTTTCCTGACATAAAAAAAATTGCCCCATCTTTTGTGTCACTGCAGGTGTTGTCGTGGCTGTGGCAGCAATCTCATAACACCCTATAACAATCTGAGGCATCTACGCACCACCAACAAAATACTGGTCCAAACATCCCGATCCAAAAACTCAGCAGGTGACTCCACATTTTCCAACTCAGTTGGCAAAATATGGAACAAGTTACCACAGGAACTTACATCCCTAACATCACTCTCCCAATTTCAAACTAAACTAAAATCCTTCCTAAATATGCATTGGCTATGCTCTTGTCATAACCCAGGTTAGCTCTCTCTTTTTTGCATCATTATCCAACTCCTTAACACCCATTCTCTTTCTTCTCTTCTTCATACTCTATTGAACTATTTAATATTCTTATCCTTTCTTTCTCTTCTCCATCCTAGGTTTTTGATTTTACTCAAAAGTTAATACAACCTGTTTAAAAGTTATTACATATGTTTTTTTCTCTGTATTTTTGTAGATTATGTATATCTTGACATTGTTTAGTAGTTTGTAGTGGAGCTTTTCTCCCCGGGCCTCCACTGAAAATGGACATATATCCAGTTGGACTAGCCCGGTAAACAAATGTAAAATAAAAATAAATAAATAAATAAAATCTTTGGTGTTTGTTGATACTGTCTGTATTATATTAATATCACAGATGGAGTCAATGATTGCTCACAATCTGTAGTCCTGCAGACAGCTGTTTGGACACAGGATATGTATGCCATTTCTGATGTCTGTGACTTAAATAATAGACAAGAAAGAGCCTAGCAGACAGCCCTGCTGTACGGACCTGAGATGTACTTCAATTCATGTTTCAACATATTTCCAAGACAGTGGTCACCGCACTTGGTGATATAGGTGTTTATGACCACATCTGACAGTGTTGAGTGAATACCTCAGTGTGTATTTGTGTCAAATGTCTTGGCCTGGTCAAGTTCAAAAAGATGATAATGTTGTAGCTATGCATTCCCTTGATGACCTCTATGAGGACATCTAACAGATATAACAGACATGATGTAGCATTAACAACTCACACAGGTCTGTTGCACACAGCTGGGCTATTACTAGTGTCAATTTAGTAAAGGGCATGATGACGTGCTGCTCTACCTCACGGATGAGGAAAGTCAGGATGTGCATATACAGTACCTGCATACACCTGTAGCTGTTCTACCCCCTAACTCACATGGATGCATGTTGATGTACACCCTTGTACAGAACATAGTCTGGGTGTATTCAACCATGTCTGTAAGGTGTACTTGCTGAGTCATCCAATAGTTGATCTATGATGTTGTTACAGCCCATAGTGGCTATCCTGATCTGGCATGGGGTTTGGACACAATCACCCAGGCAGGTATCATTGACAAACTCACCCAGCTGGGGGTTAACCCTTATGTTACTGGATGAGTAACCAATTGACTCACTGACAGAACACATACTGTAAAAGTTGGTGAATCAGTCGTACCAGCAGAGCTGTCATGATTGTTGTACTCCATGGATCTGTGCTTGGCCCTTTTCAGTTTAGATTCTATTTCTCAACAGTTCAGGCTAAAGTATATGGCCTTTGGATTACCACGTTTGCTGATTTTTGCATACTGGTTGCAATCATTGAGTCCACCTATAATGATGACATACTACAAGAGGGGCTAACACAGACAAATGATTGTTGACAAAGCCAATGCCACGGTCTCCAAGTAAATGCAAAAATGTGTCTTTATTTTGTCCTTCTGAAAATTGGAATCCCCTGCTAATTGCAGCATTGACAACAGTCCCGCTATGCAGAAACCCAGTGATGTAAGCACTGGGAGCACACATCGATAGCAATCTGAACATCGACAACCAAGTGTCCACACTGTTTTTGAAAGCCTATGTTGTGCACATCGTAAGTCATTCCATCATATTCAGATCTAAGAATTATATTACAGCACTGCATTTAAACCTCATCAGAACACTAATAGAATATAATGCTCTCTTATGCAAGTAACTCAACAGACTCATGCAGCAGCTGGAGAGATCACAGGTGTTTCTCACCAAGAAATCACAGGTCCTAAAAACCATGTCATGTCGTATGTGGATAGACTGAACACCATGTCACTGTAATCTGGATCGTATAGGATGAGGTGACTTTTACCTGGACTCCAGACTGGTGTCTGACCCTGCCCTGGGGGAATAGTGCACATTCACAAATTAGATATAACTGATGACATCAGTGTCTGGTGAGGAGAATATGGTACTAACAGTGTTCCACATGCTGATATAAAAGGCTTTCCATAATGTCAAGCAAGTGCACACACACACACACACACACACACACACACACACACACACACACACACACACACACACACTATACAGACTACAGATCTCTGCATTTAAAGCAAGTTCCATAGCTCATATCTGACTTGAAGTGTCTCAGACAACACTTTATAGCTGATGTCATCAGCAGTGTCTGGTGAGGAGAATATGGTAATAACAGTGTCCCACATGCTGGTGTAAAAGGCTCTTTGTAATATGAAGCAAGAGCACAATTACACGCACCCCCAGTTGACTGCAGTGAGAATAAAACCCTACCTAAGTGCAAAGACTACAGAACTCAGTACTTTACAAAAGTGCCACAGCCCAAGTCTGATTTTTAAAAGACTGCAGGTCAGCTTATAGTGGATGACATCATTAGGTTGATATGCTATGCTATGGGCAGTTGTAAGTTGTGTGAAGGTTAGGAGATTGGGTAACTCTAACCAGATGACTTGATGTATGGCAGCACAGTGATGGGATCTATATGGGGAGTTTGTAGCAAATGTGGCAATCTTATTGTGGCAGGCTTCTAGTTTTGCTAGGGCTGTTTTCTTCAGTTTGGTGAAGATAGGAGAAGAGTAAAGTAGGGTAGAGAGTATGTGGGTCCTGGTGAGAGCTTGATTAGTGGAGCTGGTCAGGTATGGTTTGATTCTATATAGACAACCAAGTTTTATGTGAACCTTTTTTATGACTAGGGATAGATATTTATCACATTTCATGTAATTAACAATTGAGATACTGAGTAACTTTGTTTCTGATACTGGTTCTATCTTGGTATTATTGGATGAATAGATTAAAAAGGAGGAAATGGAGTCTGGGTTTTTGTTATTCAAAAAGAGCAGTAGTTTAGTTTTATTGGGATTTAGAATTAACTGAGAGTCAGAGAGCCAAGATTCTACAGCAGAGAAGAAATGTTGGGTTATTTCTTGGAGACTGAGGGTGCCACTCACAAATGAATGTGGAGTCATCTGCATACTGTATGATAGTGGTGAGGTAGGTTGCAGTATGGAGTTTATTGGTGAAGATACTGAAAAGGAGTGGACCTTGGCTTGAGCCTTGTGGAATGTCCAATGTGTCAGGTAACAGAGATGAGAAATCATGTGGCCATTTAACAGCTTGTTGTCAGGCAGAAATGTAGTTATGGAACTAAGCAAGGGAAGACTGGCTTAATTTTAGGTTGGGAGTTCATTGAGAGTTTTTGATGGGCGATAGTATCAAATGCTTTGGATATGTCTAGGAAGATGGAGGAAACTAGCTGACCATTATTTTTGAATTGGTTAATTGTGTTTGTGAAACTTAAGAGGGCAGTAGTTGTAGTGTGATTAGATCTGAAACTATGCTGGGATTTGGTTAGAAGGTTATTGGATAGTATGTCGTTCATAATGGGGAAGTGGATGCATTTTCTAAAATTTTGGATAAAAGAGATAAAATTGTTATTGGCCTGCAGTTAGAGAGCTCTGTAGAGGTGCTGCCTTTATGGAGTGGTATGATATAGGCTATTTTCCATGTTTTGTGAATATGTCATTCTGTGATGGAATGACTGATCAAAATAGAGACTGGATAAGAGATAGCAAAAGCAGCTATCTTCAAGTATTCAGTAGGTACATTATCTGTAGTCTATAGTGAGAACAGAATACTTACCTATCTAAATATACAGACTACAGAATGCACTTCTTTATGCAAGCACCACAGCACACATCTGACTTTTACAAAACTGAAGGTCAACTTCTAGTGGATGACATCAGCAGGAAATGTTGGAGAGAAGATGTTGGGACGCCTACACAGGTTCATAGCTGGGAGATATATCTTTCTCTTCAGCATGTTCTTTTTATGTTACAGGCTAGGTTGAGATCCCTGGAGCAGGTATTCTTGTCCCATTTGATTTGCAGATGTCCAGTATTTCCAGTAGGGCAGTGTCTGGGACTGTTCTGTAGGCCAGGCATAGATCATCTCTCAGCAGCCTTCATGATACTTAATACAGTGACAGGTTTTTCAGTCTTTCCATGTTTGTCATATTTTGGGGCTCTGGATTCTCCCAGTCACAAATCTCTGTGTTTTCTCCAGCTACTGCAGGTGTCTGATGAGGTACAGACAGAAGGGAACATAGTACTCAATTAGTGGTCTGATAAGGATAGAGTAGAGCAGAGCTATGACCTCCCTGGTCTTGGATGTGATGGCCTTATTTATGAGGTGTGCAATATAGAATATATGTCACACCACTCTGGACACATACTGATTGAAGTGTACATTGCTATCAACTTGTGTTCCCAAGTCTCACAACAATGTGTTTGAGCTTACATGGGTTCATAGGTTCATAGGTAAGTACTAGGCTATCTGCCCGAGGGCATCTGTAAGCCTAGCCAGAATGTGTTGGATTTCGCTGCCCCCTTAGATTATTTCCCTGTGCCTCTATCCAGCAGAGCCATTAGTTCCCTGTGCCTCTGTCCAGCAGAGCCACTGCAGTAATCCCCGGGGTAAATTTTCTGTTTCCCGTCCACTCATCAAGGTTTCTCTTGAAGAGTGTTAGTGAGGGGCTCTGCCTAATGTGGATTGGAATCCTGTTCCAAAGCATGGGGAGTCTCTGGGACAGAAATCTATCCCTCCAACAAGTCCTATTTATAATTATGGTGAGGTTTAGATCCCTAGAACTTGTGGGTCTCAGAGATTTAAGTTTTTTTAGGTGGAGCATGTCCATCAGTTCTGGGTTGGATATGGTCTTATATGTTAGGCAGAGATCACCTCTGAGTAGGCGGTATGCAATCGAGTACAGCTGGAGTTTCTTCAGTCGGGCTGCATAGGGCATCTGTTTGAGGCCAGTAATCCTCTTGGTGAGTACTTCTGTGGTCTTTCCAGCTGTTGAAGATGTCTTGTAAGGTACATCCCAAATGGGGCATTGTACTCTATGATGGGTCTGATGAGTGATGAGTAGATAGGCACAATAACCTCTTTTGTTCTAGATGCGAATCCTTTTGTGATTAGTTGGGCCACATAGAAGGATTTTCTCACCACCTTGGCAATATGATTATCAAAGGAGAACTTACTGTCTACTTGGGTCCCCAGATCCCTTATTTCATTTTCTGTATTCAGGGGGCTATCATGTATGTGGTAGTTCACGGGTACTTTGTTTTTTTCAAAGGGGATGACTATGCACTTTTTGGCATTTAGCTTGAGGCCATGATTTGACACCAGGTATCAGTCTCAGTAAGACCCTTCTGGAGGATGTCTGTATCAGCCAGAGAGTCACTTATTGCCCCAGTTTGAAGTTGTCTGTAAACTTGGTCAGCCATAGTCCTTCTGTGCTTGCCTGTACCTCTGAGAAGTATATACCAAACAGGAGGGGTCCCAGGACTGAGCCATGGGGGACGCCACTTGCAACCGGTTTAGAGTTGGACCTAGAGCCTGCAACTCTCACCATGTGGGTTCTGTCCATGAGCCAATTGGCAACCCATCTCATGATGTAGGGGATTATGTTCAAGCTGGTGAGCTTGTCTATAATACCAGAATGGGGAATGGTGTCAAAAGGCTTTGCGAGGTCTAGGTAGGCTGTGTGGTTGTCCTTTCCCTCATCTCAAGCCTTGGTAACTGTCTCATAGAAGTCCACAAGGTTTAGGAGGCATGATCTGCCCTTAACAAAGCCAAACTGGGTAGGGTCCAATGTTTGGAGGTTCCCAATGTCTCTTTTAATGAGTTCCATGATGATGCACTCCATAGCTTTGCAGACCAGGCTAGTCAGTCTTATAGGGTGATAGTTCCCAGGGTCCGTTTTAGCTCCACCTTTGTGGAGCATGAAAACTGTTGCTGTGCACCACTCAATGGGTACATAGCCTGTAGAGAGGCTGAGTTTGAACAGTGTGTTTAGGTGAGGGGTTAGTTCATTTTGGAGTTCATGTAAGACACAGCCTGGAATACCATCCGGTCCCACTGAAGCTGTGTTTTTGGCTTGGGATATGGCTGTTTTAACCTGTGTGTCAGTGATTTCCAGGGCTCTACAGTCTTCTGGGATGGTTATGGACCCTTTAGGGGGTGAGGGGGGGGGGTGAGGTTTGCACTAAACCTGTCTGCCAAAATGTTGGCAATATCAGTCGTTTCAGTGTATTTTCTGTCATTCTGCACTAACTCAGAGCATATCTGAGAGTTTCCACTTAGGTTCTTGACATAGCTAAAGAATGCTTTGTGGTTATCTTTGGAGTCCTTGACAATTGTTCTTTTGAAGCTAGCCTTGGATGATTGTATGAGGGATCATAGTTTCTTGCTGATACTGATTAGGAATGTCTTTCCTTCTTGGGATTTTGCTCTTTTCTGTACTAGTTTACTCCTTCTATTGTATAGCTTGTTTATGGCAGGAGTCCACCAGACTGGTTTCCTTTTCTTGGAGGAGTGAGTCTTGGTTTTGCTTGGGATAGTATGATCCATGCATTCTGGCAGGTGCTCATAGAGTGCCTTTGTAAGGGATTCAGCAGCTTGGACAGCATTGTCCTTTAGCATGGGGGCTGTGAACCTTTCCACCTCGATCTTAAGTAACATGAAGCTTGCTTTTGAAAAGTTTTTCACGGTGGTTTCCTTGATTGGGGGTGGGGGTAGAATGTGGATATCCAAAGTGATTAGCCTATGGTCTGATCTAACCAGCGAGGGGTTGACCTCCGATGTAGAACACTAGTTGCCCATGTTGGTGATGACCAGGTCCAGTATGTTGTCACCTCTGGTAGGGATGTTGACCAGTTGATCCAGGGCATTCGAATTTATAAATTCTAGAAGCGTTGGGTAAGGGAGTTAGTACTTGAGTAGTTCTCCCAGTTAATGTTTGGGTAATTGAAATCACCCAATTTTAGGGCATTTGGTAGGACCTTCATATTTGCCAGTGTCTCCAGAAATGCAGAATGGGGGTCCTGTGTCATGGTGGGTGATCTGTAGCAAGCTACAATTTGAATTGCAGTTTTGCCCATTTTTAGTTGCACATGGATGATCTCCGAGGCATTGTGCTGTGCCACTAACCTGGAGGTGTGGGTATCCTTGATGAATATGGATACACCCCTGCCTTTTGTGTTTCGGTCCGGGTTCTGTGGCCGAAAAGTATGGTATGAGTTATAGCCTGGTAGTGCTGGGGTGCTCTCTGGAGCCTTAAACCAGGTTTCTGTTACTGCACAGATATCAATGTTCTCCATACTGAGGAGTGCCTCTAGTGCATGCATTTTGAGGTTTAGACTTCTGGCATTGAGTAGCATTACCCTTAGTTTTTGGTTACTTGTGCTATTTATGGTGGTGGGTTTGTCTTTTGAGCCTTGCTTAAAAAAGGCACTATGGGAGTGGCAAAAGCCTTGGCCAGTATTCAAAAGCCTAAGGATGACAATTGCAAGCCATCTCTTGTGAAGCAATGAGGCTTGTTGAGCATGTCATCCCAGGCGGAGAGATACTGGATCCCCTTTGAATGACACCAGAAACTTAGCCAATTGTTGAAATTGATCATTTTTTCTTTATACTGTGGCAACATTCTTGGTGAGGGCAGGATGTTACTCAGGGTCAGGGTCATGCCAGCTTGGGCTATGTGATTAGAGAGCTCTTCCGTGTCTCTTTTCATGTAGTCCAGGGAGGTACATCTCAGGTCATTCACACCAATGTGGACAATGACAGTCGTATTTGTACTTGTTCTGGAGCGACTTGAGTGCTTGTGTCATGTGTCAGATCCTGGTGCCCGACAGGCAGCTAACTGTAACCTTCTCCTTGTCCAGCCTAGTTAGTGAGACATCAGTGTGCCTGACTATAGAGTCGCCTATTACTAGTGTGTTGGGTATGTTATTTTGCCTTAAGGGCTGTGATTGCATGGCACACTGATTATGTGAAGTATGCGTTTCATGGTTTGTGACGGGGTGTGGAGGTTGCTTGGGTGTCTGCTTTGGAGGTTTCTGTTGCTTTTGCAGATTTTTATTTAGAGCCTCTGAGTATGTTTTTGTGTATTTATGTGTGTTATTTGCTGGTGTTGGTTTAGTAGGTCTATGTGAGACTGGTGGTGTGTTGCAAGTATTTTCCTTCTCTTCTTGGCTGTCAGTTCCAGTCTTGGGTTGTGACAGTTTTGCCTCCAATTTGTCTGTATAATTGCATCTCTCACATATATTAGTGTTTGGTGGTAGGAGGAGAGGGTTGTCTGTGTACATGAGGCAGTTGTAACATTCCCTCAAAATGCCCAGATTCACCAGTTGGACTGAAGAATACACCTGAAACTGCCCTTTGGACATACCTGAATAGGTAAAGTGAGCTGTTTTACTAATTGGCTGGTAGGGACAAATAGAGAGCCTTGTCCTTCTGGACAGTATAGGGGGGGTCTAGTGCTAGGGTTGATTAGTGCTTGCTATGAGTTTTGAGCAAGTGCTGGGCTGTGAAATGAATGGTTTGAGTTCTTAAGTTGAAAGTTTGTCTAGTTCCAAGGGAAAAATTGAAGAGTAGACTTTGTGGAGCCGGGAATAGTTTAACCCTAGCTAACCGGCGCTGCCTGGCACACAAAACCGCGCAAATGCAGTTTTTATAGTAGGGAAATGAAAGAAATAGAAATTAGCCTAAAATGGGCAATAAACTACTAACTTCTGGACTGAAACCACTCCTCCAGGGACAGACAGGCTGCTCAAAGCTCTCCTCTCTCACAGATTAACAGAGCAATTTCCTTCTATCCAAGTAAGGTATGGGCAACTCAGAAACCTGTAACACAGCCCTGAATTCAGCAATAACCTGAAAACTGGACTATACTAGTTCAGAAAGGTGAGAAACAAGTATATTTTTGGGTTTTTTTTTGTTTTTTTTTCAGAAAATAAAGTACATACAATATAAAAAAAACTTTAAATGCACAGAAATGGCTATCACACTTTAGTATGTAGCCTACAACAGTTAAACAGATTATTTAAACACAAAAATGACTTAGTTCAAGTGCAGGCAGCAAATAAGTACAATATGTAGCAGAAACACCTATGTTTATCATAATTAGCTGGGATACTTCATTGCCAAAATGGACAAAGAGGCATTTTTGCTTTAAGGTCCAGTCCATGAGTTTGGCACCAATCATTTGTCTGTGTCAACCCATTCTGTAATATGTTAATATAGTTGGGGAACTCTATATGGCAGCATCCAGTTGACAGTCACCTGCAAACTTGGTAAACCACAGGTCATTTACCTTTGGCTGGACTTTATAGAATATCTTCCAAACAGCTGAGTTCCCAGCACAGATCCTTGTGGTATTCAACAGGTTAGTGGTCTAGTGGTGGAGGTGCAGTCCCCACCTTTGACAGTGTGAGTTATGTCAGTGAGCCAGTTGGATATCCATCTAGTAATGTATGGGTTAATCCCCAGATGGGAGTGTTTCTCTATGATACTTGAATGGAGGATAGTGTCAAAGGCCTTGGATAACTTAACATAGCTGTGTGACCTGTTATCCCTCATCCAGGTCTTTGGGTCACTATCAAAGAAGTCCACTAGGTTAAATAAGCAAGATCTACCCTTGACAAAACCAAAATGGGTCATGTCAAGTGTGTTGATGGTCATCTATGTCGATGTGGATAAGGTCCATGCTGATTCCTCCCCTAGCCTTCCAGATAAGGCTTTTTAAGTTTATGGGTCAATATTTCTAGTTCTGCATGTTAACAGACTGATGTGCATTGCATATCACACAACATTTGGTATTAATTTCTGTAGTGTAGGTGATATATATGTGAAAAAATACTGAGATCCCAGGGTTTCAAAGCTTGTGGGGAGACAACACATGGCTGAATGGTAAATACTGTATGTGACATATTGTTAAATAGGGTCTTCAGTTTGTTATGTTTCCACATGTAATTTCATGTCATACAGAGGAAATGGGCAGTAAACAGCAGTGATACATAATAATATTTATTTTTCCATAGAGCAGAGAGCAGGAGGTTTGTGCAGTGGTTGGCAAGTGTTTCTGCATGCGAGATAGACATTTTCAATACTTTCCATGTTTGCGTGTAGCTAAGCAGTGTGCAAATGCAAACTGCATTGCTAAAGTCTGAAAGTAAGTACTGATGCTATGAAACACAACTGCTGCTTAGCTGACTCTGTGGCAGCAGGTATAAATGCATTGACACATTTCTTTTTGAGCCCAGATGATACTGGGTTCAAATCCAAGTGTATCTAATACTTTTAAATAAACAGTGATAATTCAGTGACATGAATTCTTTATAGTACGTGTTGCTGTGTGTTGGCATAGAGCAGCAGGGTTAAGTAAGGTTGCAAGGAGATAACCACAACAATGTACCACTGCTCACCATCATTTGGCATTGATGAGTGATGTGAAACTCTGCTCAAACATAGAGGCCAAAAAGTGAAGGGATCCATTGCTTTTTCTGCTACTTGTGTGTGTTGTGTGTGATTCTATTTTTTTACCAGATTATCGGTGTTAAATTGGGGTAGATAGGAAAGTGTTAAAATGGGGAGCAAGCAGGGAGAAGGACAAAGGGAAAACAATACAGGAATGTGCAGGAGTGAGGTAGGAAAGAACAATAGCTATCAATTTCATCAACAGTAAAAATTATCATATGTGCAGAATATTAGCTGAATTTGGACTGTCACCTCCAGAGAGAGGGGGTGACAACAACATAATCATGTTGTATTTCCAATTGGACTGAATTAAGTGTGTCAAGAAGAGACATGTGTGAAATGGAGAGCTATATATGGACCAATTATTTCTTTTGTAGGACAGGTGCCCATTTTTTTTAATTCAGCAAGAGAGGACTACTGGATAAGGGATGTAGGTATGTCTGAATCAGGTAAGTTGGGCAGATGTGGAACCAAATGCAAACAAATGAGACAAACAAAACAAGAAGGGATGGGATGGTGATGGCTACAAAAAGTTGTGGTACACCTTGATTGGGATGAAAGAGGGGACCAAGCAGGCCCATGGACATCAAGTTTGGAGACAGTGAGAATCGAGTCCTCACCCACTGGACTGTCATCATTGTCTCCTTACTCCACTGGTGGCTGGAGTGTTTGACATCTTCTCCTCCTATGGACCATGAGGGGAATCAGCTCTCCATCCAGCACAGTTGTACACCAGTGGTGTGGTGCATGACCATCCCTGGCATCTCCATGTGGTTGATTAAATTACCACCTCTGCCACTGCTCCAGGAAGGTACCACTGCACCAGCTTCCAGGACAGAACTACTTGAGGAGACAAGTAGTGCAGGGCAGCAGAGGCAGTGCTGCCAGGTTGGCTACCAGATGTGCTGGGCATTGGTGCTGGAGCCAGTGGAGCGGGGGCAGGCTGATCCAATGGGGTTGGCCTACCTCACTGTGCTGTTAGAATTTAGTGATGTGATACACATGGATGACATGGAGACATTTTGACAACACATAAAAAATTAAACAAGGGAGATAAGGGTTGGAGTGAGAGAAAAAAAATAGAATTAGCGCCATCATATGTGACATGCAATGCATTAACACAATTATGCAACTCTTTTATCTGAAGTATTACATTTAAGTAAACATCCTAACAGATACACACTATACTACAGACTCCTGAAAGTAATCCTTGAAATGTGCATAAATTGAACATATGCATGTTACAGTTATACAGATTACAGTTTAACTGGAACATATGCATGTTCCAGTTATACAGATTACAGTTTACAACAGGGCATTTGTGCCACCAGTACAGGGTATTTAATTTAATGTAAATATTATTGAAGAAATAAGTGTGGTATAGTTGGGAATTATGCTATCTGAACCTGCAACCACTGACTACCATCTAACATTAGACTTTTCCAACTGGTTTGTCCTACAGACTAATGCATATATACTTGCTTTTACAGTTGGGATATGCATACTCAATTTGATACAACTACATAAAAGATAAAAAAAGCTATATTTAACTTTTAAAGCTACAATAACACTGCTCTTCTGCTGCATTATTTATTTTATTTATTTCAACCAACGCAAAACCACAAGTAGACCTTGAAATACCACCAGAAAGAATAGACCAGGATCCACAAAATGATATGATTTAGCGCTTTCGTTTTTAATAAAAACTTCTTCAGAATAACAAGTGTAAAGAAGCTGACCCTTTTTATACACTCACATATACCCTTTCCCCAATTACTTGTAAGCAATTAGTTAATAAAAATAATGACATCACAAAAACAATTACAAAAACAATAGAATCTAAAAGGCACATAGTTACATAAATACAAAATTCCATTGATATGTATATACTGAAATACAAAACTAAAAATAGCCACAAATTCCAACATGTATGTATGTTGTGTTTTCAGTTATATATAACCTTCTGCTTTTAATCTAAGTATAGAACTAATGGAAATATTACTGTTTAGACCTGGTTCTTGTGTTGCATTGGTTCTCAGCTGCCACCTGAGTTCCTTAGCCTCCAGGTAATCATTGAGGGGTCCACCTCTATCACCTAATACAACTTGTTCTAAAATAGAAAACTTAAAGTGGTGTCCTTCATTATTTTTAATATGTAGAGCCAAGATATTCTTGATGTCTTGTTTTTTGATGTAATAATAGTGTTGATACACTCTGCTTCTAAGTGCATTAATCGTCTTCCCTATATAAAAACAAGGACATTGGGTACAAATTGCTAAGTAGACGACCACCTTACTGCTACAAGAGAATTTCTTTTTATGTACAAATTTCCCATAATTTGGTATAAGAATCTCAGTCCCTTCATGTATGTATGGAGGCTAAGGAACTCAGATGGCAGCTGAGAAACAATGCAACACAAGAACCAGGTCTAAACAGTAATATTTCCATTAGTTCTATACTTAGATTAAAAGCAGAAGGTTATATATAACTGAAACACAACATACACACATGTTGGAATTTGTGGCTATTTTTAGTTTTGTATTTCAGTATATACATATCTATGGAATTTTGTATTTATGTAACTATGTGCCTTTTAGATTCTATTGTTTTTGTAATTGTTTTTGTGATGTCATTATTTTTATTAACTAATTGCTTACAAGTAATTGGGGAAAGGGTATATGTGAGTGTATAAATAGGGTCAGCTTCTTTACACTTGTTATTCTGAAAAAGTTTTTATTAAAAACAAAAGCGCTAAATCATATCATTTTGTGGATCCTGGTCTATTCTTTCTGGTGGTATTTTATTTATTTATTTATTTATTTATTAAATAATAATAATAAATACATAAATAAATAAATAATTTAACTTTTAAAGCTACAATGACATATCTCTTCTGCTGCATAAATATCACTTGCTTCCCTTAGTCTTCCCAATCGAGCAACATGAGCCTGTCGATTGAACTCATGTTTTTTGGTAGCTGGGGAAAGAAAAGAAAAGAACAGAACAACATTATGCATACCAGTTTTGCCAATATTTAGCTTTCTAATTCTTACAAGTACTCTCTTATTGTCATTCTTACACAGCTGTGGTTTGTCCGCAGTCTCAAACTCATGCAACCAACGGTTGACAGTGTCCCTTTATTTCCTGCATAGGTCATTGAAATGATGCCAATATTGCTCTCCAGTGATACCGGAGACTGGATAGAGCCTGGGACAAAGTATTTCATGCCTCAGACTTGTACTGGGAGCCAGAACAATCCACATGCAGAAGCCTTTGGCTGTGATGCTCTGCCAGGAGTCCAATAAATATCTTGGACTACTGGACGCCCCACATCTGTGCCCTAAACTCAGAACATTCCTCTCCAACACCAGCCATGTCTACCAGCTGAACTAGAGCAATGGAAACTGATGCTTTCCCCCAATTCCAGTTATTGCATTTACTGGCAGTATGTAAACCTGAGCAACGGTGCTAACTGAGTTTGCGTGATGTTAAGTGGAGAGCAGCAGTGCCAAGTAGGGAGGAATTAAATAAGTGGAATTGGAAGGTTAATCGACAATTGGCATTAGTTTGAGAGATGTCTACTGTTGTAGCCTTTAAATATAGATTAGAAATTAAAAGGTAAATATAAGGTGAGTTAGGTTTGCAGTCATGCACCGGGGACATACATGTAATGAACTAACACATTTATTTTTACCTTTGCACACTGAGAAAATTGATTTTTACACTATGGGATTCAAACCTAGGCATAATGGACAAAATATTTTCTTCCACAGCATTGATTTTTCATCTTTGCCATAGAAGAAATGTTGCTCAGTCATAGTTAGGAGTCATACATAAATACAGGTGACTATTTGAGCTGTTATACATGCATGTGTATGACCTGGCAAGGTTATTGGATATAGATCCAGTTGTGTATGTGTCTTCAGTAACTGTGAAGGCCATACAAGTCCAGATAGCAGAATTATACTTACAAAAATTTACTAGACAGTATACCCTCAGTCATACATCTGAAAACACAATAAAAGTGTCTCATCCCTCGTAAATATAATTCATATCCGTTACATTATCTAAAGTGTTATAAGTGACAGTGAATATATTGGGAAGTGGAAAAACAGTAAACATATATGGAATATCCTTTATTAGAAACCAGGACCATGTGTATGGCAGTCCTACCCTTACACCTGTTGCCACAACAATGTTGAAATAACACTTGTCTATTTTTCAGTTCATTGCTATAATGTGTACTGTCACAACAGTAAAAAAAGGTTGAACACCCTGTAATAAGGCCCAGGACCATCTGCACTGCGGCCTTACTTTTACTGCCACAGGACTAGTTACATGACATTCCCTAATTTACTAATCATTTTTAAGGTCTCTGAGTTAACTGCCACACAATGCCACTTGGAGTGTTCGCGTGGTGCCCAAAATAATTAATTTAATGTATCTGGTTTCAGTTACTGGCTGTCTGAGGCCTGTCTGCTGGTGTTCGATGGCTGCTGGGTAACCTTGCTAACCCCTACATAATGCCACTAAGCGCAGTTGGGTTATGAAATACAGAAATTGCAGCAATGTATTGTTTTTGACCTTTGCCCTTTTACAGATACCGTGTTTGCAGGTGTTCTGCAGATGTTCTGTCTCATTCCTGGGTGGGCAACTAGTCCAGTTTGCTCACTGAAAAGGGAAGTGTGGATAATGTGGCTTCACTGCTTGTTGTCTCTGGCCATAGACAAAATGTGGGCAAGGTGACATGCAGGAGGGTTGTTAGGGGTGCTCTGAGAAGGCCTGCTGTTTATCCTCCACCTGTTCCAGGTGTCTCTTCCTGTGCCACTCAATGTATGTTTAAGGCCATCTTGGGGGCACAGGCATGTTCCCATTGGTGCTCCAGGGAAATGCTTAGGGTTGTAGATGAGGCACAGGCTGACTTGCATGACTGCCTTCACCATGTTTCTGATTCAATGGATCTAATGAATGACACATTAGAATGAGCAGTGTCTGTGATGGAGCATCTGCTGAGAGGGGGACAGCATCCTTGTGGATGTAGGTCAGCCACATCATTTGCTGTTAGCCAATGTGGCTGTGCCCGATCATGCTTCCATAGTGGCAGTATTTCCATTGCTCCATCTGTGGCTGAGCTGTTCACACCCCAACATGGCCATGGGGTCATGGTCCTGGGCATACTCGTGAGGGGAGCTTGTGCAGCAGACATCAGTCATATTCAGGTAGCAGCAGTGCATCTGACTATGGGCACGAACATGCCAGTGCAACTCCTGGCAGTGTCAGTTCTCATGGTCGGGGACGACAACGATGAAATACCACCTCTACCATGCATACCTCACACTTGTCTGACATACAAAGATGTGGAGTTAGCACAGAGCTTGGCTGTGCTCATGAAGACATTCTCACACCAATTTCACTTGGAGGACCCCTATAGGCGCACACACACACACACACACACACACACACACACACACACACACACACACACACACACACACACACACACACACACACACACACCATTTACATGGTTCAGCCGTACAGCTTAAAACTCATTTTGTCTCACTGGTCAGTTGTTGCTTTATCCAGATGTCTGCCTGCTTCTTACTCACACACACACACACACACACACACACACACACACACACACACACACGCACGCACGCACACACACACACACACACACACACACACACACACACACACACACACACACACACACACACACACACACACACACACACACACACACACACACACACACACACACACACACACACTCTGACTTTTAGTGTCAATTTATGCCTTCTGCCCCCCCCCAACCCTGTGCAAGTGATGATATCTATACCATATCCCTGTTTTGTATCTTTTGGATTCAGCAATACCAAAGCTTTGTGTTTGATGCTCAGGGTGCATAGCTGACTTATTGCTTAATATATCTATAATTGTGATGTTGAACTGGTAATTGTACCTTTGACTTTTATATAGGTCTTAGATAGTTAGACAGTTGATAGCATCAACATTTTACAACTATATTGTGAATGATCTTGTGAGGGTTGTGAAGTCTGAAACTGCAATGTTTATCACTACTTTCTAACTTCTCTCTTTAATGATTTTCCAGCACAAACATATGGTGCTAAACTGAGAGCATGCAGTGACTATCACCACTTTTGAGAGGTATGACTGTCAATATTTGATGCCTGATGCCTACTACTTAATAATGGACACATATAATTCAAATAAGTCCCTGCTGTCGTATGTTAAGGTAATTTCTGTACAAATCTCCCACCTTTTACTTGCTTACACTGCCAAGTAACAACATGCAAGGATATGCCAGCCATTCATATTATTACACAATACACTCCAAGTTTAACACTTACCTTGTAAGTCCAGTAGTTGCAACAGTTTTAGTTCAGGGCTGACTCTGTGTGATGCAATTAGTACACAGCAAATACATGGGGAGGTAAAGGTTGTGAGAGTTACCTGGCATCAATGTTACTATATGTATGTGTATAGGAGGAAGGTTTTATGCCCTTTAGTGGTGAGTGAGTGTGCTATGCATTGTATCTTAGCCTATGCAATGGCATATTGAGCATGCCTTTGTCTGCCTACACCCACAACAGCTGCTGGTTTCCCCTCTGACTCCTCACCTGCATGTGATTGTGGTGACCTTGGCATTGGTGGTGAGATGTGTGCTTCTACCCCTTGTTGATCCTGCAGACAATTTCAAGCCTAGCCGCAAAAAAAAAAAAAAAGACATTCAAAATTTCCATCTAGCCTCAAGACAGGCAAGACAAGATAGACAGGGAGAGCATTTAACACTGCCCATCAAACAGAATATCTAAGTTTACCTTGGAGGTGGCAAGGGTGCAACTCTGCTTGACATGTAGTTGATGTTTGTTCCAGAGGTGAGAGATACTTTAGGGTACAAATTTATCATGGTAACATGCCTGTTAGTTCTATGAAGGAATAGGAGATCAAATAGGTTTGTATCTCATGCCACAAAAGGCTAGACATAGATCTCCATGGAGAAGTCTGTAAGAGACTGAGTACAGAGAAAGGGCTAACAGTTTCTCCTGATAACTCAGATTTTTGAGGCTACTAATCTATTTATGGGTTCATAGGTTCATAGAAGGTTACTAGGCTAACGGTCCTAGAGCTCTTCCAAGCCTAGCCATATTTATCCTGAGTTGCCCCAATTGTCAGTGGTTAGGTAAATTAGGTTTGCAGAGGGAAGGGTCTATGGTGGTTAATAATGGCTTTAGTTATAAATCTCAGAGGGTTCTCACATTTCCTGATATGTTTATATAAATACATGCCAAAATGTGCATTATATTCAATAACAGGTCAGCCATAATAATGAGGGAATTGACATCAGTGTGGTTCACAATCTGGGCTGCATGAATAAAATGGGCCAACAATAAAGATGTCTATAACTGCAGAACAATAGAACTCTGTCTTCTGAAAAGTGTGGTAAGAGATAATTCAGATGGAAAGCAACATTCAATGGCAGTGGAAAAACTCTCAGTGGTAGTTTATGTGATAGAGACAATGTGAGGCAGCCGACATTAAAAAAACAGTAAGACAACTTCAAAGAAAGAAGTATGACAGAGAAACTAATGACTCATGGAAAACAAGAGGAAACTGCAAAGTCAAAAAGAAAATTCTAAGGTTATCTGCTAAATTAAGAAAGACATGGAGAATTAACAGGCTAGAAGAGTAAAATCTGAGAATAATATTTTTTGAGATATGTAAAATGCTTGCATAATTAGGATATGATTTAATTAATGCAGAAGTGGCAGACATTGATTTTCTTAATAAATTTACCTCAGTATTTACAAAATAATAGGAAGTTAATAAGACACATGAAGTCAAAGGGAAAGTGGAGAAAGTATCAGAAGAGAAGGGCATAGAGTTAAGCTAGGCAGGAGGATGGAACAGAGTTATGAAATGAAAGAATTCACATTGTAACATATAAAGGCATGAAAAGAAACACAGATAGTAGGAAGGAAGGCCATAAAGTAATGCCTTTACAAAGTTGTAAGTGGCCAAGTCATACCTGTTGACTGTGTGAGACATCAAACAATATGAAACAGAGTGAAGTCAATATATTCATTGTTGACACTGAGGATGGAGCAGTGGTCAGTGGTAAGGAAGCCTTCATTCATGACTCAAAATAACAAACTGGACAGGCAAATTGGGTTGCAGTGCTTTAAAAAAAGAATGGAAGGTACTTCTTTTCATCATAGTGAGGGTTTTGGTCTGGTACTGGCATATGTGTTGTGAGGGATATTACAGTAGAAAGTGTAAGAAATAAAAGCAGTTGTAAGAAAGGATGCTGGACTTCTTAAACAGAGGAGGGAATACTAAAATCACATATGTTACTTTGTAATTGTGAAATGCAGTGAGAAACTTTATTTTGCACCATTGTACTAATTTTTAAACATATAGTAAATGCAAACATCAAGCTGGCTAAATGTAAGCATTTGAGAGCCATCACGATTCTATGGGTAACAGGGATGGTGTGCATAGACAGAAATGTGGTGATGTGGAGGTATGATATGGAAGGCCCACATTGCCAGTGATGATTTGAGTTGACTAAATTATACTGACACAGTGGAAATGGGGTGGGGGTGACAGATTTGACTCATCAACGATTGTGGTGAAATAGTACAGAGATTTAGGATATTCAAAAGGAAATATCACTTCAGAGAGATGGAACTGATGTCCTACAATGTATGGCTAGATGGAAAGGTGGATTGCAAGCCTATGGAAAGGGTACAGGGTGCCTGGAACAGCTGGAATAGGGAGGGAATGGTTAGCCATAACATTTAACTAGAGCAACTGGTCTGACCTGATTGAATAATGGTTTAAATCTTCATCACCATTGTCTTTATCTATGCACATACAGCTGTGTTTTTTTTGTCAACCAGAGACTGGCTCTATGTGCAAACACTATTGGTTATCCGAAACTTTAACAAACATTTGTTTGCCTGCTTGTTTTCATTTTTATTCATTGCTCAGGGGTTTAGAAGTTCATAAGGGTTTACCGAGCTTTATTTGCAGAAGAACATATTTTATGTGTTAGAAATTACTAGTAACTAATATTTTTTCTTGTATGGTTTTTCATAAAATGAGTGACAGAGGTTACATGAGGTACTGATTCAGGGTGTTGTGACAGTTTTATTAGCAAATGGGACTAATATTGAAACTCTGGAGGAGCCCTGTATGGCAGCTAACACTGTACTTTATTTGGCCCAATTCTCTCATCACAGACAGCCTTTTGATGTGGGATAAAAGTCAACATTCTTTCCTCACCCTCCCAATATGTGTTCTTGGCTAGTTTCATTACCACATGCACACATTTTGCTGTGCCATTCTCTTCAGCACTACCTGGCCACTCTGCCTAGGTCTGCACTTTCACCATACTGCCCTCCATCTGGGTAAGTTGCACCCCTCTTGATGTGTACTGTCCCTTGTGTCCCAGGGCATACTTGTATGCACATTCCTCACACTGTTTTCTTTTCCCCAACTTTAGCACTCAATACCCTGCTTTTTATTCACTACCTTCTTTTGCATTTATATATGTAGCTTTATATTTGCAAAATGCTGGATCAGCTGAATCAGATGCTGAAAAAAAAACTACTAGAAAAAATATTAACCTCAGATATGCTCATGATATCACTGAAATGGCAAAAAATTTGGAAGAGTTGAAGATCCTGTTGATAAAAGCGAAAGTAATAAGCATAAAAGCTGGGTTGTAGGTCAATACAAATAACAGAGTTATGTTATCCTACCTATGCCCAAGCGACCAGAATGTCAGGTAGTTCAGGTAGTTTTATCTACAGTGGAAGGTAAGTAGAAGGGTGCTTATGATGGCAGGGTAGGTATTACATGATTTTCTGGAACACTGAATAAACTGGTCGCACTAACTTCATTGGTTTCATTTTTGTGTGTTGCAGGAGTATAGGTAAAATATTTGTTTAGATCAAATGCAGTTAAATCATTGCATTACGCACCCTCCACCCACTATGGCAGTGTCTCAAATTCAAACAGTTTATGGGTCAGATAAGCTCACTGAGCAGGGAGCCAGAGAGAGTGTGACTCCCCCCAAAAAACTAACTTAGGCATTCTGAAAACAAAACATATTCGCACATGCAGCAACACACACACACACACACACACACACACACACACACACATACAGACCATCTCCATTGCACTACAACTTCTTTTGCTCTTGCAGTACTTCAGCATCGTATTCTCCCTTTAGCTCATGAACGTGCTCCAGCTTCTGTTTATAAAACTGAACATGTCTTATCTTTTAGTTCTTATTGTATTTCAGTAATATGAGTAACTACCATGTTTTCTTGAATCCCATTCCACAAGAAAAAATAGCCAGCCCTGAGTACATTGAAAGGCCAATCTCTGCTAACCTTCTTTTAGGTCTGGTTCTTCTTCAAAGTCTCCTGAAGGTAACACTTTATTTTCCTCACATCTTCAACCAAGAATGGAGGTGCCTTCCTATGTCTCATCTCTGTGGGTCAGCTGCCCTTATAACTGCTGCTTCCAGGAGCTGAGATCTGTAGTAAAAATGCTTAAAATCTCAGTGCTTCTGCTACTGCCCCCCCCCCCCCCCCACACTGGCTCTCCATTAAGCCAAAAAGAGGGGAGCTGATGCAGGCAACCTGAGAAAGAAAATTGTCTAACATAGGTGGATCATATTTAAGTAAAGCAATTTAGGACAAAATGAAAGTGATAATAGGCCTCATCTGGTTAGCAGCTCGGGAGATTAAGTATACTGCATTACGAGAAGTTAGTATCTGTTTACATGGTGAGATCTATTGACACCAGCTGTTTGTGTGCTGAATCATATTGTGACTATTACATCCTTCATTTTTCATATCAGCAAAATACATTGCTTATATGTGCTGGTATGTGTTCAGTGACAATCATGCTACTGCTAGAGTCCACATTATGCATTTCTACATTCATGGTATTAAACTTGATTTAATAGAATTCATTCATTTGTTAACTGGGTAAGTGAACTTGTCCTTTAGGGACCATTTGCTGCCATGACCTGGACCACAAGAGCAATGTTTAATGTAGGCTAAATATGTGTAACCAGACAGAAACTGAGAACATGGGGGAAACATGCAGAGATTTTACGAACTTGCAGAACTCCACACGCACAATGGCTGGAGGTCAGTATCTGTCCATAGTTAATCTGCTGCCCTTGATAACCACTTACAGGTATTTGTTTAGTAGATGGCATTTACATTGCATCATTCCCATCTCTCCTCTATTTGAACACATGCTTACTAATATGGAGAGCCACATACATATAACACATCGAATACACCCATTGTAGCATTTGTAAAATGTTATGTACTTCACAGATAAAGATTCTAGTTGTCTACTGATGTACAATGTTCTTCATCTGTAAATATGTTGTAAGTAATTACTATGTTAAATTGTTAATCGCTATGTAATCCAATGTAACTACTGTCTGTTTATTTTAACTGTGGAGCTTTTCTCCCCGGGGCTCCGCTGAAAATGGACCTACGTACAGTCGGGCACTCCCGGTCAACAAATTTAAATAAAATAAATAAAAAATGCTGTTAACTCTCTGTGCCTATTACGTGTGTGTTTAATTTACGAAAGTATGTAGTAGTTAGTCGTCTTGCGGTTATATCACGTTGAATTTTATTGAAGTGCAGGTATGTATCTGTTTCAGTAAACTATTACAGATTGTCATTGCATTTTCATGACACAGTGCATATGTTTACACACAACCTCTCTCCCACACGCACACAAAAATACGCACGCATGCACGCACACACGCACACACACTAGATGATATGTAAGTAAGTTAATCGCACTATGGCCTTTTGTTTGCAGTCATTACAGAATTATCAGGCGTGGAATGCACACTACGTCTCAACATTGTGGTATTAATCGTTGTGCTTGTTGAGTTCTGAATGAAAGTGCTTCACTGTGGACTTAGTTGCTGTTGCTTTTAACAACGGCAGCCATCATTAGCAGGACATTATCTGTGCACTTCCTGATCATTTTGATATACTAAGCTTTTCTGATGTCTGCCTTCAGCATCATCTTGAAGATTCCTTGTTGTTCTCCACTACTAATATCAGGATAGAAATATTATTCTTTAGGGAAAACATTTCACATGTGGCAAGTTCACCACTTACGGGCAATCTGTATATCGACGTGCTATAGTCATTTAGCTATGGTTTGCAGGGACAAGAACTGTAGGCTTGCTTTGTTTCTCATTAGTTTTGTGACATTTTCATTATGTAATTAATTTTACTTTATTAACATAGTCCTTGTCGATGCATGCATGACATGATCCCTATTTTATGTAGTCCACTGTGCACTGGATTTGTTAACATCTTTCTTATTTAGCTGCCTCATAACATGCATTTAGCTGGCTGCCTGCTACTTCCTTATGTATTCCAGGCCATTCCATGCTTTCTGTCACTGTCTCTTTGGCATTCTCCCTGCATAACGCCACACAAACATCTGGATCTAGCTCCAATGTTTAATTAATGAGTATTAGTGTGGTGTGGGCTATTCTGTAGTTATGTTACTTTGTTTCCTTAATGGATGGTTAGGCTTTCTTATTTAATCTATTACATATTTTGCTTTGCTAACCATTGTCTAATGTTGACTTGATTCCTTTATTTTGCATCTCTAACTACTGTCTGATGCTGATTTAATTCCCTATGTACAATTTGCAGGTATATGTAATCTGGCTACATGTTGATATGCCTACCTTAGCCAGGGAGATGTGTTTAAAATAGTTCTTTTCTGATCAGCTAAATTTACACAGATAAGAAATTGTGTAAAATACATCAGTACTTGGAAAAAAGTCCATTTCACTCCTAGCACTACAGTTTCTTTATCAAAATACACTCTGCATAGTCGTAGGACTTCACCTTGTTGACTTTGCATACAAATGGGCTGCCTGAGAACAGTTGACTAATTCTGTTGGTACCGTGAATCATGCAGATGTCATTTGTGTCTAAATCCTCCTACTGCAAAGGGCTCTGTGACATAATGAAATTATGATTTAGTTCCACAGCACATGCTCGACATAAAACGCCTATTTGTCCGCTGAAGCTAGTAAGGAATTTTAACCTAATGATGCACTGCTGATGCGATTCAAATGAAAGGCAAATCCTTTAGCAACATCTGCCTAGTTTCTGAGTAATACATATTTGATGGTGCAATGAACTGCAAGCATGTGTCAGATAAATTTTCACTCCGTGCTGCTTAACTACCACTAATCAGTACAAGTCAAATATTCTGTAATACTGTAAGCATAAATGATGAAAGTACCAACCAAAAATTGTTAATTTTGTTGATTTTACAAGAGATGAATATGTGAGTGTGTGTCTGTGCATGTATGGTGTGTATGTGTGTATATGCATATGTATGTATGTATATATATATATATATATATATATATATATGTGTGTGTGTGTGTGTGTGTGTGCGTGTGTGTGTGTTATGTATATAATTCCTGCATATTCTCAACAATTGTAAAATTACATAATTATACGTTCCTTCATTGAAGGTTGTGCGTTAGGCAAGCCAGTACGTAAAAATCTACTGCCAATCATTAGCGGACCGGAGTTCCGCTGTGGCGACCCCTAACCGGGAAAAGCCGAAAGACACAAACAAACAAACATATACTTTAGATATTGCAACATATCTCCATAATTGTCAAACTTTCCTGCTTTCCTGGGCTTAGACTGAAATTGATTATTTGTGATCAGTATTCTTCCCCTCTTAAATTTCAATTGATCAATCAAACAATAAATAAATAAATGTGTTAGGCAGAACAGATATTTTTCTGAGATATTATTTTTAGTAAAGTCCATAAGAAGAAATGAAGCTACTCAAATGTCAGAAAGGTAGCTGGAAGGATTAGGAATATTTGATTTAATGATTTATCTATAAAAAAGATGCAGAACTTGCTAAATTTCAAATGTGGTGTAAGTAGCAGGAGATGAATGAATTCTAACTGCTTGCATTTCTGAGCTAACTATGGAATCTGGAAGGGAATATTTAGAAATGTAATTTAAGTAGGATAGCTTCAGGCCAGCATTACTAGTAATATGATGGAGATATATATAACAAATATTGTCCCGAGTCCAATAAAAAAATTATAGAGTATTTATTAGAATCTCTAGTACCTCAGCAACACTGCCTTCTGTGGAGTATAAAAATCACACCACAATACAAAACCTTAAATAGCTTGGCTAATTAATCTCATTAAATAAGTAAATCAAATTAAATTAATACTTTCTGGATATGTGTTAAATGATTAAGAACTAGCAGTGCTCAATCGTGGCTTAAAGTTTATTCCAACAGTTATACCTAGATTGTATATGAAAAAAATAATATTTTTTGCCTTACTACGAAGTTACATCTTATACATTTGTTTATGCAAAACAATGATTCAAACTCCTTAGATCATTTAAATACAAGTGTGCAGGAAGAAATGAATGAACGTTTTTATTCCTGTGTCTCTGACTTAGTTGATGACGGGGTTATTAATGCTTATTGCAGATTGGTCACTTTAGTGCCATGTGTAAAACACAGTTTATTCCACCTTTTGTTCACTTTGGTATTCAGTAATTCTCCTCTATGTTTAATTTTGCACTTGGATCTACCTATAGGGAATTTATAATGAATAAAGATAAGACTGAATATATTTTAACAAAATTGGAATGTGAAGCCCTACAGAATTTGAGTAAGAAGGAAGAATTAATTTTCAAACCCGCAGATAAGGGTAATAAAATAGTGATTTTACACTTTAAACAATACTTAAACATTTGTTATGACCATTTGGAAGATAGTAAAACATATAAAAAAGTGAAATAGGGGAATATCAAGAAGCCATAATAAAATATCAGGAATTATTAAATAAGGGGCTAAGATTAGACTATTTCTCACAAGAAAATGTTATTAAAAAGTTTACTGTGGAAGGATGTGAAATCACCAGATTTTACTGTCTTCCTAAAATTCATAAAAATATGAGGGATCCCCCTGGACATCCTGTAGGTTCATAGGTTCATAGGTTGGTACTAGGCTATTGGCCCTAGGGCCTATACAAACCTAGCCATAACAATTCCCTGGCTATTTCTTCCCACACTATTTACTTCCCTGGACCCCTGTCTAGCAGGGTGACTGACGTGATCCCCGTGGTGAATTTCCTTTCTCCCATCCAGTCATCAAGGTTCCTTTTGAAGAGGGCCAAAGAGGCACTCTGCTTGACATGTATGGGAAGTCTATTCCAGAGTCTGGGGAGTCTCTGGGTCAGGAACATATCCCTCCAGCATGTTTTGTTTATTGTGATGACAAGGTTTAGATCCCTGGAGCATGTGGCTTTGAGGGATTGGTATTTCTTTAAGTGTAGCATGTCCAACAGCTCTGGGTTTGACATGGCCTTGCATGTTAAGCAGAGATTACCCCAGAATAGACGATATGCGACAGAGTATAGCTGAAGTTTTTAAGGCGGTCATCATAGGGCATCTGCTTTAGGCCTGTGATTCTTTTAGTGAGGTATTTCTGTGGCCTTTCCAGTCATTGCAGATGTCTTGAGAGGTACATACCAAATGGGGTGTTTTATTCTATAATGGGTCTAATGAGGGATGAGTACAGTGGGACAATGACCTTCTTTTTTCTGGATGAAAAGCCCTTAGTGATGAGGTGTGCCACATAGAAGGATGTCCTGACTATTGTGGTGATGTGGTTATTGAAAGTGAGACCACTGTTCACCTGTGTCCCTAAGTCTCTTATCACATTTTCGGTGTTTAGTGTACTGCCACCTATGTGGTAATTCATGGGTACATGTTTTTTCCCAAAGGGTATAACTATACATTTCTTGGCATTGAGCTTGATCCCATGGTTCTGGCACCAAGCATCTGTTTCTGTAAGGCCCTTTTGTAGAGTATCCACATCATTTGGGGATTCAATAATGGCTCCCAGTTTGCAGTCATCTGCGAACTTTGTTAGCCAAAGTCCCTTAGTGTTTACCTGTACTTCAGAGAAGTAGATGCCAAACAAGAGAGGTCCCAAGACTGAACCCTGAGGTACTCCACTTGTCACTTTTACAGTGTGGGTTCTGTCAGTAAGCCAGTAGTAGTACCTGCATGCAATTATTTTCTTAATAAAATTGGAACTTTTTGCATAATTTTCTTTTGCCTTTAGTTAGGAAACAGCCATCTTATATAAGAAGTAGTTTTGATTTTTTTTAATAAAATACTTAATTTGGAATGGCTGGACAATATGTATTGGTTAACAATTGATGTTAACATCTCTATACTAGTATTCAACATCAATTTGGAACGGAGGCATTAGAAGTTGCTATGGGCAATAGCCCATTGGCATATTACATAATTGAATTAATTGATTTCAGCTTGAGGAATAAGTATTTTGAGTTTAATGGGGAATTATTCCATCATTTGCAAGGAAAGGCAATGGGGGCTCCTTTTGCCCCTATGTACGCCAATATTATGATGGGACTGTTTGAAGTTAATTATTTATATAATCATGATTTTGTTAAGAATTATGTTATGAAATATTACAGATACATAGATGATTTGATTTTTTGTTGGGGGGGGGGGTCAAGAGAAGGTTCAACACTTTTGAAATGATATTTAGCAGATTAGTTTGGCCTACAGTTTGATGTTCTTCAGTATGGTAGGAAAGTAACATTTTTAGATGTACATTTAGAAGGAGGAGTTGCTGGTAAGATAATAACCAAGATATGTAGGAAGTTTGAAGATGGTACTCAATTTTTAGATGCCCATAATTGCCATCTTCCTCACCTACTGAAGGCTTTACGTTATGGTGAGCTGTTAAAGGTAAAAATATTATGTAGTAATAGTACTGAAGAAGAGAGGGAGTTGTATAAAACCGCTAGGATGTTTATAGAGAGAGGTTATAGTAAGGATTGACTGATTCATACAAAAAGTTAAAAAAAATTACTAAATCAAGTTTACAGGGGCAGAATAGTAATAAGATAATGTATACTGGAGAGTTTGAAAATAATTTACAAAAAATGTATGTAGTGACTACTTATGATTTGTTATTTGAAGAAGTGAGGAAAAGTATTAAACTATTGGGGATTCCTACTTAGGTTTAAAGAATTTGCTAATAGGTTATGTAAGATCCCTATATTTTCCTTTTGTAGGGGACAAAGCATTAAAGATATGATTGTGCATAGTAAGTTTTCCGTTCCTAGTTACAGAATGATTAGGGGTCCTAACACTCTAGATACGTTTCCATGTGGTAAATGTATCACTTGTAGGATTGTGGTTAGGACTTTTGAAAAAAAAATCAGTGGAATGTATTTTAATGTTAATGGAGTGCTTTGTTATGAAACAGACATCATTATATATGTTTTAAAGTGTCCTTGTAAGTTTTAAAGTGTCCTTGTAATATGTTTTATATTGGTGAAAGCAAGACGGCTTTCAAGTTAAGATTACAGGAACATGCGAGCGACATCAAAAATGGTAAACATGAGAGCTCTCTTTCTTTGCACTTTAAACAATACGATAATGGTAATCCAGAAGGACTACAGGGCACACTTTTAGAATATGTTGTTTTAAATGAATATGGAATAGGAATTAAGAAAAACTTTTATACAAGGAAACTTTATTTATTTTGAAATATGGTACCCTGACCCCTATTGGCATTAATGTGGAATGCAATTGGAAAGTTTTAATTTAATTTGATTTAATTATTTAATGAGATTAATTAGCCCAGCTATTTAAGGCAGTGTTGCTGAGGGGCTACAGATTCTAATATATACTTTATTACATTTTTACTAATATTTGTTGTATGTGTATATATATATATATATATATATATATATATATATATATATATATAGAGAGAGAGAGAGAGAGAGAGAGAGATTATTCATCTTTTGTTGTTTTTAATGTAATGGAGATACTATGTAGATGTACCCCATAGATGAAAAGCATATAGTATCACGGTTTCTTTCATCAACGCATTCTGTTTTAATTTCATTAATAATCCCAGAGAAATCCTATAGATCCTCAGAGCCACATGCGCCAGGGATCTAATCCTTGCTATCTCAATGAACAAAACATGCTGGAAGGGTAGGTTCCTGACCCAGAGACTTCCCAGACTCTGGAATAGACTGCCCATACATGTCAAGCAGAATGCCTCTTTGTCCCTCTTCAAAAGGAACCTTGACGATTGGATGGGAGATAGGAAATTCACCCCAGGGATCACCTCAGTCGCCCTGCTAGACAGGGGTCCAGCGAAGTAAATATTGTGGGAAGAAATAGCCAGGGAATTGTTATGGCTAGGCTTGCATAGGTCCTAGGGCCGATAGCCTAGTACCAACCTATGAACCTATGGGCCATAAGAAGTGAATGATGACCATTGATAATGTCCGGCTGTAATGAAGCATCAATTGAATAAGTCTAAGCTCAGAAGTTTGTGAAAGTTAAAAGAACAGTGTCAGGTGCAGCAGCACTGGATGTCAAGCCAATGAATACTTCAGAGAAGTGTACCCCTTCTCTCTCAACTCCTTTAGATGCTTTGAGTAACAAGCAATGAAAGGAAGCTTATAGTATAGCCCATCTGTATTCATACTGGTCCATCTGTCAGTGATTTAAATATCACATTTTAACACTCACCTATTGACAAGTAGCTCACCTCATCAGTAATAGACTGACTGTGATTACAGAGAATGAAAGGAACAGCTCTTGAGAAGCATTTCCTTTAAACCTACTCTCCTTTACTCCACCCCCTAGACACTCGCTTTCTTCCTCTTTCACCCCCAATTAGATCCTGACTTCCTCCATCCAATTACATCTCTACCTCTCCCATCCTAGCCCCTTCTACTCTTCAGTCACTCTTCAACTTTCTCCTCCCACTCACACTCGACCCTCTCATTCCTCTCCTCCCACCTTACTCAATTCCTACTACTTCCTCTTCACTAGCTCACATATTCATTGTTCACTTCATATGCTATACTTATCACTGTCTTCCTCCTACATTATTTATACTTAATCTTACCCATCCTTCTTCTTCCCCCACTACACATCACTACCTAGCACAATCATCTAACCCTATATCCAACTCCTACTTCCCCCCTACCCTACTAATAACTTTACCCACCTCTTCTCTCCCATATCACCTTCTCTCGTCTCCTTTACTGAACTCTCACTACCTAATATAAAACTCCCACCTGTTTTATTTTCTCACTATAAACCTAAACCCATATTTCCCTTACCTCACTACCTCAGATCATATCTACTTCACCTCTGTCACAAGCTTCATCTCTCAAGTGATATCTACCCCAACCCAGGTCCCCACAATAACTCAAGCCCTCCCACCAACTCAATTTACACTGTCCCATGAGTACCTAACTCAAACCATAAACACCTTTCATTCTACTCAATTAACATCCATAGTATTCTGAACAAGATAACAGAATTTCACTCCTGGATAGACCTTTATGCCCCAGGTATAATCTCACCTTCTGAAACATGGCTCAAACCACTTACCACAGACAATGAATTCCTCCCTCCCAACTATAACATCTTACGCCTTGACAGAACACACAAAAAATCCTCCCACTTCCCCAATTTCTCCTAGCTGAACTCCTCATTGCCAATAGTAAACTCAACAAATACAAAACCTTAACAATAGCTGCTATCTATATACCTCCAGGTGACAACATACCCCTTCTTGAAGAAATTCTTCACTGGTCGGCTAACAACATACCTAATGAAACTGTCATCCTTGGAGATGTTAATATTAACTGTCTCATGTCTCCTCAAACTCCTCACCCACTAGCATTTATCTTCATGGTTTCACCCAGCTTATCTCCTGTCCTACTTTTATCCATAAACTCACAAACTCTAGCTCCATCATTGACTGGATTTTAGTCCCCCATCCTAACATCTATCAGCAGCCTGAATCTCTCTCAGACTGTTTTAGTGATCCCTCCCCTATATGAGTCCTAATGTCCTCCCCTCACCTCCCCAAACCTCACAAATTCAAAGAATGTCGTAAGCTAGCCAACTGCAATCCGGAGACTCTTAATAACCTTCTCTCCTCCATTAACTGGTCCTTTCTCTTCCACCTCCCCTAAGATGAGCCCATTCTCCAATTCAATACTGTCTTCCTTAACATCTTAAACTCTTTAGCACCCCCTAGAATAGTTAGAGTTAAATCTTGTTACTCACCCTGGTTCACCCAGTCTACCCATGTTATTATCCACAACAGAGACTCTGCCTGGAAACATTGGATAAAAAACAGATCTCTCACCTCCCACAACAAATATAGAGAACTTCGCACCTGACTAAGAAAAACATACACATTCATAAGAAAAACTTCTACCATGACCCTCTGTCCACACAATCTAGAAACCCACCAAAATTTTGGAATTCTGTTAACCATATTCTCCACCCTGGAAACCCTTCTACACCCAACCCCTGCCCTAATAACACTACCCTAGAAACTGCAAACACTTTTAACACTTACTTCATTGACACCATCAGTAAGCTCATGCCATCCTCTAATCCATCAAATGACTCTCCTCCCACCACCCTCCTACCACAACGCTGCCCTTTCTTATTAAATCCTATCTCCACCCCCTATATTAAAAACCTCCTACTCAAAAGTAAAGTGTGTTCCCTTTCTGCTGACAACCTGCCCTTGTTCATCCTAAAGACTACAGCCAGCTCCCTAGCATATCCAGTTTCCAACCTCATCAATCACTCTATCTCTGAATCCATTGTCCTAAATCTTTGGAAGAAGTTTCACACTCTACCTGTTCACATGGGGGTAACTCTGTTGAACTTTCTAACTATCACCCCATTGCCATACTCTCTCCCCTCTCCAAATCTCTTGAGCACTGTGTGGATAAACAACTTATGTCCTATCTCTGTCAAAAAAATCTTATCACCCCTACCCAGCATGGCTTCCACCCCGATCACAGCACTACAACAGCTCCCATCTCTTTTACTAACGCCATCTCCCTAGCCAGAGATAACAATAAGCTGCTGTCCTGCTTATTCCTGGATCTCTCTAAAGCCTTTGTCACTGTCTCCCATGCTATCCTTCTCTCTAAACTGGCCGAACTTAATCTCTCCCCTTCCAGTATCTCTTGGTTTGCTAGCTATCTGTCTAACAGACAGCAATCGGTCAGATGGCTCAGTCTATCACCTTTTCTTCCCATAAAAATGGGTTTCCTACAAGGCTCTATTCTTGGTCTCTTTAACATCTTTACTAACCAGCTACATACATCCTGTGCTCAGTCTTCCGTTATACAGTATTCTGATGACTCAACTATCATCTCCATTGCTGACAAACCTTCTGACCTGTACACACTCCCTCAAACCTCATTCAGTCTAGCTGAATCTTGGCTTTCTAATAACCAACTGCTACTGAACTCCAAAAAGACAAAACTTCTATTTATTCCTAAATCTATTAACCATCTCAAATCCTCTTTCTCAATCTCTTCCCTCAATAGCACTACTGTTTCACCTGACTCCCACACAGAGCTCCTAGGAGTAATCATTGACGACCAACTTAAATTTGACCTACATGTACACCATTCTATAAAGAAAACCCACCAAGAACTTGGACCTACTCTACAGACACCAAAGGTTCCTTACTCCCAACTCCAAACTTTTACTTTCCCAGGCTTTTCTCCTACCTAACCTCTTCTACTGCTCTCAAATCCTTACTAACTTACAGTCATCTTTGCTATCTAAACTGGAAACTACATACAAGAAACTTCCTAGATTCGCAGCTAACTTGCCACCTAAATCTAACCACTATCTTGCTCTTCAAACTCTTACCTGGCTAGAATTTCCCAACCACCTCTTACTGACTCAACTACTTATCATCCACTCTGTTCTAAACACACCATCCTCCTGCCCTAGCATATCCTCTCTCATCTCTCTCTACAACCCACTATGCTCCCTTAGGAGCTGTGACCTAGGGCTCCTACAAGTCTAGAAACCAAAAAAAAAATCACTTGGACAAAACCTTTACAGCTACCTTCGAGCACTAGCATGGAATAAGCTTCCTATGTCCCTTAGAAATATAACCCATACGCATGTTTTCAAGACTGCCCTCAAAAATCACCTAATTTCTGCCTGGAAATGTAACTGCAACACCCCACTTAATATGTTCCTTCAGTTCTCACTCCCACTCTGTGTTCTCACCCCATCCCCCTTTCCACCCCTTCATTTCCCCATTGCCCATTACATACTCATTTCTCTGCATGGTACTATTTTTACTGCCTACTTCTCACCTTACCCCTCCCAACCCTTACCCCCTGTACTATTTGATACCTCATTATCCTCTCTCTCTCCATGTTATCTCGCAGCATAATAGCTAATACTTGATCCTAGACATATTCTCCTCTTCCTTATCTCTCCTTCCTCTTGCTAACCACTTCTTTACTCACTTCTCATCTTCTTCTGCCCTACTCACAGAGTTCTTCTTTAATTATGTTCTAACTTCCACTCCTTTTAAAATTATTTTACACTTCTTATGATACCTTTTCTCAAAACAATTACTGTGCATTTTATCATTTATTACGTATGGAATTGAGAATTTATATATTTTATTATTATTCGTTTAATTTTTGATCTTTGGATCTTTTCTCTCTGGACCTCTACTGAAAAGGGATGCAAGCTCAGACGGACTATCCTAGTCAACAAATGTCAAATAAAGAAATAAATAATAAATGTATCTCAACATGGGTGATGTATGCTACAGCTTCTGTTTTCAAACATGCATTTTATTTTCCTTAGAATAAAAAGAATAAAAACACAGTTACTGTGCCTTTTATTCCTTTTGCTCATGTGTTACCCACCTGTCCTTTTCGTATCTCAATCTCAAAAGTCATGTCTCCAGTTATCATTCCACCTCTTTACCTAACTTTCACCTCCAACTATATCATCCCTTTATTAGGATTCTTGCACTCCTCCAACTAAATATTTCTTTGTTATCTTTCTTTTCTTACCTCCAAGTTTTTGTCCCACCAACGTTCCTCCCTTACCCTTTCTTTTTCTCAAAATGTTAAACGTTATCATTACTTTTCTCTTTCACTCATCCTGTTGTATATTTTTTCTCCTTCATCTCACCTTAGTATACTTATTCCTCAATCAGTCACAA